>NC_049992.1:20155574-20173730 GCF_000003815.2 Branchiostoma floridae | reverse complement strand
GAAATTAATACATATGACGAGCAGTAAGGACCCCCCCCCCCCCCCCGCCAGGGAAGGCCCAAAAAGCACAGTCTGGATAGTTCAATGTCAAGAAGTTTTTGTTGTTCCTCGTTTTTCTTGAATTTTATTCTACATAATTCTTCCTGCAAGAATTTTTCTACATATAAGAATTGTCCATGGGGTAAGCAAAATAAAAATAAAAATCATTTTCGGTAGTGAATGAGGTATTAGTCACTAATAAAATGATGGAAAACAAGTTTACACACTTTAGTCTCATGAGGATATAAGCCTTTATCTTCGTGTCATATTTCAACTTATTTATAAATATTCCTGTTGTAAAATTACTTTCATTACTTTTAACTCACCATCGTAGCTGGTGCCCACAGCAGGGTGCCCACGGGTGGATGTAGTGTCCACGGCAGGGAGTCCATGGGTGGAGGTAGTGTCCACGGCCGAAGGCCCATGGGTGGATGATGTATCCACATCAGGGTGATCATAGATATAGGTAATGTCCGAAGCATGCTGACCAGGGACAAAATCAGTGCTCAAAGCAGCCTGGACAGAGGAGAGTCAGCATCATCTTCTGGCGATAAGTGAGTTTCTTTAGTACATACAGCGAATGAAATGATCGCCTGTTGTAACTAAGTTGGGTTCTTCCCACCACGTCACAAGATGAACAACGCCATCCAAACGTGAAACTAGAACTGGATTACAAGCAGACGTTTCCTATACGACAGCGTCTAAAAATGCACCTTTGACTTTAACGCCAGTTGACGAAAGCTGGTGCACTCATTTGGACCCTCATTCTTGTGTCTAAGATACTATAATATAGTCGCTATGTTATTCTGAGGCATTTTCATTGAGTCCTAATTTGTCGTATCACCGCCAACTAGTCATTTCACCCACTTGATTCATTAACACATGGTGTGATTAATAAAATAAAATAAAATGAAATGAAATGAAATAAAATAAAATAAAAAGAAAATTAAGATTTAAATTAAATAGAATATGAAATAAATAAAGTAAATGAAGTAAAACAAAATCAAACAAAAATAAAAAAAGGAATAAAAACATAACTCATAAAATAAATGAAACTAGAGTTCGGCGAACTCATACCTCCATGAAAATTAGAGCTTTCGAAAATATCATGCAATTGACTGACACATTAACATAATTTATGCATGGTGTTGTTAATCATTGACTAACGTGCACGTGTCAGAATTATGAAATTCCAATTATTAAGCATAAAGTGGTTTTGCAATTTTTACATAAATTATGCAAATACGTTCCTCATTACCATATTTGGTATCTGCTTATATTCCACCTATCATAACTAACATGTGTTACATGTATTGAGGTCCAGTTATTGAAAACAATGGAATTATACAAATTATTCATTTATTATGCAAATTAAGTCCTCATTTGCCTAACATTTATATAATTATGAACATCTTTGCCTAAGCTACCTGCATGCCTAAAATGCAGGCAATCCGTTGTTCCTCTCTGCAGTTATTCTCTTTGGAGTGTCTTGACAAAAACACCCCTGCAGTTCCACAATTGAATGTTAGGGGGATGAAACTTGCCTCAATAGTTAATGGCACTAAAAGCTATCTACCACCTAAATTCCATAGCATGTCTGGAACAAGAGATACATTGAAAAAACTGCTATATTAGAACATTCTCATTAATTATGCAAATGTACTCCTATTTTGCATAATAAGTATCTTATCTTGTACAACATTGACTAAGGTACCTACATACCAAAAACGATGAAAATCTATTGTTCCCTTCTTGAGTTATCCTCTTCAGAAGTTTTTGACAAAAATGCCCCTGCTATCCCAAAACTAGACGTTAGGGGGCCCAAACTTATGCCATTTCTTCCTGAGCACAAAAGCTATTTAACACTCAAAAATCGTGACCATACCATGTTCAGAACACAGAGAAAGCAAAACCGCAAGTTGCACTGCAGTACCAAGGGGAGCCGCTAGGGGGCCCAAAATCTAATCATTTCCAGCTTTCATCACACACTACCAACTCACCAAGTATGAACCCAATCCACCCAACTGTTCTTGAGTTATCTTGTTTACACACAGACAGACAGACAGACAGACAGACAGACAGACAAACGCAGGGTAAAATATAACCTCCATGACATTTCATGGAGGTAATAGCAAAATGAAATGAAAGAAAAGAAAAGAAAAGGAAACAAAAAAATCAGGCATACGGGCAGGTTGTAATTCAAAATGAAATAAAGAACGCAGCGCAAAGTAATTACCTTCTGAACGTCCTGACTAGTGTTCTTGTAGTAAAGCCAGATTCCGAAAATGATCGATGCCACCAACAAGGCAGTGATTATTACAGCAACACAAACCCAGCCATAAGAGCACTCTGAAAAATAACGCTAACATGAGAGCGTGTTGGTAAATATGACCCACAGGCATTGAAATGTTAAGGAAAGACGGAATAAAAAAGGTATTTTTAATGCAGCAAGACACATGCGTCTGTCATTGGCTTTGTTTGAACACATTTAAGCCATGCAGCTTCAATTTGATTGAGTTCGTCCAAAACTATTACATCCCTTACAAAAAATAAATGTAAAACCGTTCTTAACAACCGAAAATAATTAAACTAATTCACCCCTTTCATAAAGTAAGTATGGTGCGGAGTAAATTGTTAATAGCAAAAATGTATGCTAGGGCTGCGAAAATTGATGACCTTTCCCAAAGTATTGTTGGCAAAAATTAATCTACGTCAATTAGGTTCTGTGGTTATATGTAGGAAAAACGTATTTTTAAGCATTCTGCCGATCCAACAGGCCCCACTCCTTGGCCCAGGAAATCCTGGTATGGGCTAGAATGATGGTTAAACCAGTTATCGTTTTAAATTGAAAAAAGTCACCATTCTGGGTTACCAATGAGGTCGCCAGTGCATCGTATGTTAATCACTTTGGAAACTAAAACAACCGTTGGTTACAACTGAAAAAAGAGGAAAAATTGTCAAAATAGGAAATATTATTTTCATCTTTTTTTGAATTCGCTATGATAACTAGGTATAAATCTTTCACCAACACATTATAAATATAATCAGTTAACAAGAAAGGTAACATTTGCAAGCAAAGATATCATGTTTACCTTCACATGTCGTAGTTTAACACTGGCAACTGTTTTGGTTATTCTTATTAAAACATATTCATGAATTGAGTTACCCGAGCCCCTCTAGCTCTGTGCTAAAACATTTGCTACATAAGTAACCAAACACCACAGGGTGTCGCTAATTTTCTAGTAACCAAGGCGACAGATTTCTGATCCAGGTCGTTGGCATTAACTGTTTGGAGAAGACGAAGATTGAAGCTGAGGAAAAACAATATGTTTCCCGTGAACATAATAAGATAACCTTCCGTGAAGATAAACATAATAAAAAGAACACGTTGCGAGCACTAATGTCCAAAGATGTTTGTTCCTGTTTAAAGCACATGAAGCAACAACAAACATGAAGCAACAACAAATAACTTACGACAACGCTCCTTCTGCAATACGTTTGAGACGTACATCGGATTCCAATTCAGAGAATTGGGACCTGCACTTTGTTTCTTTGTATTGTTATCATGTCCAGAAACCACCTTGTCAGCATCATGTTCTGACATGTCCGATGTGCATTCATATGCGACGGCATATGGCTCCAAATCGGTATCATCGTCCAGCATGTCGATTTGTTCATCTATCGCGGCCTCTATGTCGTTTTGTGAGGTCGTGTTATCTTTGACAGGGACCGACCCGTCGGTATTAATTTCAGATGGGCTGCATCCTGTTTCGTACATCGGATTTTGAAACGTGTTTGAAACAACATAAGGCCCCGAATCTTTCTGCATTCGGTCATCTGAACGTATTTGCGTCAAATCCAGTTCCGAGGAATTGTTTGTGTTAACATATGGTACATTTTCAGGGGTGATGATGTCTTCAGCCATGTCCATTCTTTGCCCTGTATGTGCACGGGGTTGTGAAAGAAAGTTTTATTTTCGCTAACAAGCGAGTATTATACTCACTGACAAGAAAGACTAGCACTTGCAACCAAGCAAGATATTACTCGCCATCAAATAGTGTTTGCCCTCGCGACCAAGCAATTCTTTTTCTTTACTATAACCTTACAGGAAAAAATAAACGACTGACGCAATTTCCAGATGCGGTGGCATTCTTGGATTTTCAGGGTCATTAGGGTCATGCACCATAACGAGGCTGAATATGAATGTGTAAGAGTAATGGTAAGTAATATATCACTCTAATCATGCGAAATATTTGCCCTTCATGTGTAGAAGATTTTGCTTTAGATATTTGGCTACTTTTTTGTTCATTTTGGCAGTTAATTGGAAGGTTTGGGCCGGGGTCCACGTAGCATGGTTTCTATGTAGTTCGCTATTTTGTTAACAGGCGTATCATTATGTCACTTGCAATTGAACTACCAACAAAAAAATCATTTACGCACAGAAATCATGGGGATGGTTTTGGGCGCCTTAATATTTCTATAATTAATCATTTAGTAGTCATACCCAGAAAAGAGTGATAAAACGAGAAAGACTGCCTAGCCGGCTTTGGTAATATCCTTTCTTTCTTAGCGGAAATAGAACATACGTAAGATGCGGAAAAGATATTAGCAACTACTATCAATCTACCAACACTGATCTCAAACAAGCTTGTACATTTTGCAAAGGAAACGTACAAGTGTGAGCCAATCCCTCCTACATGGATGACGAAATTATGTTTTTGTGACAATCTTATAGACCTGAGAAATCGTCAAATAACAGGACAAAATCTGTTAAATTTTAACACACAGTGATCTACACCAAACTTTTGGACCTATTTGTGGGGGTTTTGTTTCGACAAAACTAAAAACCTTGCTACAACAGAAAGTAGACCATATCTGATACGTACCCCGCAACCCCTGAAATCATCATAATTCTCAAATAGCGTATATATTTTGCAAAAGGAACCCTGAGTTGGCATTCAGAAATTGTAAGAACAACCGCCAAATGTCTTCTAAATTTTTACCTGCAAAGATGACAGCCCGAAATGTTCATGTTTTAATGACCTATTATTAGTAAAGCTATTTCATCACAACTACTAATGCAAAGTACAGATTGATGATATGAATACTGATGCTAAAAGTCTTCAGATCACCTGTCAGATACTGAAAAAATTGAATAAATCTTTTGCCGAAATTGAGTCCAAATGTCCAAAAGAACATGTGTTCTAGACATGACAGGCACATAATCTGCAATATTTTAAGTCGGAGGGGCAGAACTTACCATAGAAGATGGCCTAAGTATACTCTAATACTCGGCCTCGTTTGCTGCATGACTACGGATGACCCTGGAAATCTAAGATTATAAACACGTCTAAAAGGCTCTATTTGAACCAAAGCATGTGACTTAGGGTAAGAAATATTTAAGGAGTTAACAGAATAAATAAATCCTGAATTAAACATTAACACAGTGTGACTTTAAGCTTAAACACTAAAGTAGGTTTCTTTCATATCCCTGTAGTTATTTTCAACTAATTGAGTTTGATCTGATGACACAATTCCTTCCGTGGGTTTGTCGGCAAATATCTGCTGTATCCCCTACTACGTTTTCTTAAAGGGGGGAACCAAACTGTGGAAATGAATAGGGAAAGTCTATGTTCGGTAAATCTGGGACCCCAGCAGCAAGTGCTTAAAAGAATTAATACATACACATAAACGGCTCATTGTGTGACTCATTAGCAAAATAATGGTTTTAGTAAGGCGTAAATACTCACCAGGTGGCTTGTATGGTAGTGAACAGTCTTCGTTTTATCAGGTCTTAAACCTCAACAATACGACTGCGATATTTGTTTCTGGGTAGACAGAATTTGTTCCTGGTACATGTAGAATGAAATACATTATTCAAGACTCAAGACGAACCATTTTGCTGGTGCCTAATATGGAATGCAGGTGCATAGGTCTTTAAAAGCTTATAATAAATGTTAGTGTTGTGCTTGTTTGAACAAATGTGTACTTGTTACTAGTACACAGCTTTCATTATTTTACAATAAGAACTGCCCGTTTATGGCGTATACACGCCCTCTAATAAAAACAAAACTTCTAAATAAACCTGCCCGAGCCATTTCTTTTTACCAACATCAGACAAATGAAACGTCAGGTTCCTGCAAAACTATTAAACCAACATATTGCGATACGTTCAGTTTCTGTGTTGCCATTGTGATTTCGATCATAAGCGCATTTAAAAAAAAATATATATATATCAACTGTATGCACCGTTGTGTTTGGTGAGAATTGTCGAAAATTGTTGGATTTCAAAAGTAAGTACAGATTCCTTCATTATCAATACCTATTTCCAGCTACCAACTTTTCTATAAACTAATCTGGAGCTGCTTGTAAAAAACAAGATTGCAAAACGTCTTCGAACGTCGCTTTTACAGAAGGTGAAATGTCATCTTACTTTATACATATCACAAAATTGCTTCTTATATTCATGTATAGCAGAATAAGATGGGTGGTTCCTTGCTTATATAATGAGATTTCAAAATGTCAACATTGCACCAAACTTTTCCAAAAGGTCAGAGGTAATCTTACTTCAGACCTGTCACAAGATTGCTGCTCATAGTCATATATCATTGTCTAGCAGAATAAGGTGGGTGGCTATTTGCCTGTGAAAAAAAAACAAGATTGCAAAACGTCGTCAATCTTTTCATAGAATGAAAAAGGGCATCTTAAGATTTGTCACAAGATTGCTTCTCATATTCATAAATTATTGTCTAGCAGAAGAAGGTGGGTTGCTCTCTGCTTTTAAAAAAGAAGATTAGAAAACGTTGTTGAGCTTTAACAAAGGGAGAGAGGGCATCTTACTTCAGACTTATCACGAGATTGCTTTCTATATCTAAATAAATATTGTCTAGCAGAAGCGAGTGGGTGTTTCTTTCTTTGTTAAAAAAAGGATTGCAAAACTTTGTGGAGCTTTTTACAGAATGGCAAATGTCAGCTTACTTTAGACCTATCACAAGAGTGCTTCACATATTCATCAAAAGAAGGTGGGCTGTTCTTTGCTTAAAAAAATACAATAAAATTGGCAGTGCGTAAAAGATTCACATTAGTCTCAGCTGGAAAAACGTTTTAAGGGGAACTTTGCTTCATATTTTCGTCTTCTTCTCCACAAAGTTTCAAAAACCGACCTTTACAAATGAAGATGCGCAAACGATTAAATTGACTGATGATTTGGTTTCCTTTAGACGTTGATATTCCTATAGTTTTTCTTTCATATAACAGCAAACTATGTTGATATATCGATCTACAGCTCAGAGTTTAACCCTATCCAGACTGGGCTTTTTGGGCATTCCCTGGCCTGGGGGGGGGCTCATTCGACCCCCCCCCTTCGTATTTTCAAAACGGCTTACTGTACGATCACCAAATTTTCAGGGGGGTGTGCTCATCAAATTTTATAATTCCTGAAATTTTTATATCATTATGACTTAATCTGACGTAATTATGACGTCGTTAATTGATATTTTTGGCTAAAACGGGGAATTCACATAATACCTAGATATCTCACTCAAAAAGTTACCAATAAAGGTTTCTTTCTCAATATTTAAGTGTTATAAGACTTCTGTTGTTAAAAGCCGACGCAACGACGTCGAAATGACGTCATAGAATGACGTCATCTGTAGTTTAGCTAATCGCCATCTTGGATTATAAACCTTAAATTTTTAAAGATACATTTTTTTTTCAACATATAACGCTAAAACCCCATGGAAATGGATTAAAAACGTTCACATGAATGTTTTCTGTAAGAAAATACCACGTAGTGATGAAATGTGAATGAAAATAAGCTTGTTATACTTTACATCATGATATTGTCGGCCATCTTGGATTTTGACACATTACGTTAATTAAAATAAATCTCATTAGCATAATTTATGAATATTCAATTATAAATGTTTAACTAAGATGTGTTGGATATTAAAGATATATGAAAAGAAGTTAACTTTAGCAAGAAAATCTCAAAATCCCATTGTTTAAACCAAAATTATTGATTTTTGTAAAATTTGCTTTTTAGAAACCCGTTGCCATGGCAACACGAAAAATCATAAACTTACCCAATTTTTTTTTAAATTGTTGGCAACAATATTTTAGGAAAACTCACTAAGTTTGGTTGTTCTAGCACAAGCCGTTTGGGAGCTATATGAGGTCAAAGTTGGCGCAGGCACTTTAACCCCCCTCCCCCTTCCCAGTCTGGGTAGGGTTAACTGTCATCGATAGGAAAGGCTTAGATTACCTTTTTTACGTCAGAGTGGTCTTTTTTAGTGTTAGGTGACTGAAAGGATTATTTAAGAGTGATGGTGAACCATTTTGCAGGTTCTTACATCGATTTGTAGTCACCTTTTACATATAATACAAATGTGGGCTTCAATCTCACACAAGGAAATACACATGCGTGTTTGGTAAACGCCCTTATTAGGCCATGTTGTTTTTATTTGTATTTTGTGAATCAAGACCTATCATTGTAACTTTTTCAAGATATCTATCCTTAGCTACCTCACTTAAGTTGCAGTTTTCGAACGTTCCGTTAAAACGACCCATAATAACTTGCTCACACTATACTGAAGCACTAGGTGTAATTGTTTCCAGATACAAATGCATTTACAGACTTCACATATGAACGGAGAGTGTATTAGGCGAATTTCAAGAAGCGGTCACAAACGTTAAGTATTGTAATCAAAGCTGTATAATAAGCTGTTGACAATTAATTATCGCGAAGTAACATTTTTTATCTACTTCAGAATAATGCGGTCCCAAACGAGTCCCTTCCTTCTCATTAAACTATGCACGGAGTATAATTTATATTTTTGCTGTTTTTTGTTTCTCTATAATGAGTCAGTATGGATTGGCTACATATACATGATAGTAACGTTACTGTCACTCGGTGCTTCGGTCAGTAGGATGCTTTATTCGATGATTTCCGCAAAGTTATATGAAGCTACATACATTTAGTAGTGAACAATCTTACTTTGTAATTTTCTCCTGTTCCCATAGCAATGGGTTTCTGACATCCATGTTTTACAAATTAATACTTATTTATGTTTAACTAATATTGTTTCAAGGTTTTATTGCTAAACCACTTATTTCCAATATCATCTTATAAAATTTCATAGTACAACAATTCCTTAATACAGGAAAGTATTACTTTTTTTAACAAACGCACGGTTTCAGTTGGGCTTACTCATGACTATACATTCTATATTTACCGGATGACCTATGTGACTCTCAGTCGTTGATGCTCTCTATGAAATGCTGGGACGCTAAACTAACAACTACGCTATTAGATATGACTGAACACACAAAATACTGTTTACCAAATGATACGTTCGTCATTAAAGTTCTTTCACATCATTTTTGACCTTACAATAGACGTGTTTATCCAATAATAAGTTTTCCGATATTTTTTTTTTTTAATTTTTGGCATGTATATTTTCTTTCTTTGCAGCTGTCTTGAACTGTTTACAGTGTGGTTGAAAACTTTGCTTTGGAAACAGACGAAAATCGATGCACGCCTAAACACTTTTTCATCAACTTCAGAAAAGCGACACGTCAGGTTTCTAGATATTAATATTACATCTACGTTACGTCAACGAAGGTGAACTCAACACCTCCTTAGCGTCATTGTGATTTTAAATATTGCTTAAAACATTTGCCTTCTTCTCGTGTATTTTCTTCTGTGTTGCAATACAGAGGTTTGATTATTCCCTTCGTGTTTTGATGTCAGGGGGTCGTTTGTCAGCCTGATAACTGGGGAACGCGTGAATGGATGGTTTTGATATTTGGTATGTGGGTAGGATTAGACATGACAAAGGAATTGCAGGAATTGCGTTACGACAGGGCGCTCTAGTGGCGTGTTATGGTACTGCCGCGGAACTTCCGGTTTTGCTATTTTTTGTTTGGGACTTGTTTGGGTGATGATTTTTAAGTGGTAGGTAGCTGTGTAAAAGCATAGTAAGGTGTGTAAGTTTTGGCCACCAGGGGTTTCGCAGGGGCGGTGAAAGTAATTCTTGTTTTAGGTTTTGAGAAGGAATAATGCGAGAAGGGGTTGATGGATGTTAATGACTGTAGGTATGCAGATAGCTTACGTAATGATGTACATAATTGTATGCTTGTTATGAAAATTAGGTGGTAATTTGCAAAATACAATAGGTATATGTAGAAACCTTCGACACCCTGTGTCTGTGAACAGTCCAGCTCCTTCACGCCAAGACAGATTGATCTGATATTTGGTATGTGGGTAGCCCTTGAGAAGGAGAAGAAACGTACGAGGCGGTTTTTTTTTACTAGTGGCTTTTGACGGTTTTGCAGGGGATGTTTGTACTTGAAAAATACTGTGTAGTGTGCTAAGTGTGACGATTGCGCAATAGTGGTTTATAGTTAGGAGTTACGTCATTCTGCGTGGGCTGGAGTTGTGCATGGGCCCCGTCCCCACAGGAAGTGACCCCAAAAGGTCATAGTTGCGCAATAGAGGACAGCACGACTTATATATACCAGACGATTACAAGAAAATGGTACTATAGGGACAGTACATTATACACGATGGGGTGTAAATGTTTCCTATAAGATTTGACAATCTGTAGATTAAGGGCAATGAATAAGGGCAATGATGATATTGTTTACAGGGGCCTATATTATACGCTTTAAAAGGGTTGTACATGTAACAGTTACTACCGGTACAATACATTGTTGAACAAAGCAGGGTTTGTTTTTCACAGTAACTTTGAATGTAACAAAGAATGCTACATCATCATTGTTGCAAGCAACAAGTCGGCAATAATGATCTGTAAAGGGGGATGTACAAAGAAAAACTATAATTTATAATATCACTTTGTAGAAACGTCCATGCAATGTATCAAGTCGTCAATATTGACAATATTGATCCGTCAACCCTTCTCTTGTTATTCCTATCTAAAGTGATGATTCGATTGCGTACGCGCGGAAAACTTGCTGTCAATTTTTACCAATCGGACATACTAGTACACAACTCAGTTAGGCTAATATTTCTCTCTTTGAGTCCATTCCAAATCATCGTGCGGATGTTTGTTGTCATTGTTTAGAATTGATTTTAAAGTTTTGTAGTTAAATGTCTAGAATCGACATTTGATACTTCAGAAATATTTTTAAAATTATTTCAATTGTATAAATATTTCCCCGGTCCTGTAAAATTTGGAAATATTCATGGTGTGGAATTAGATACTTCTAATGGTTTCTAGAAAATGATAACAGCATTCTACCATTATTTACCATTTTCTACCATTTTTTGTAACATTTTGTTGATGGGTCAGTGAGCTGGAAAGATAGCAATTCACACATCCTTGCAAAGTATGGTTGGGTGTCAATGCAACAATGACCCACCACAAAGGATCCTGCAGTGCCCAGCAGTGAAATCTAAAAATATACAGAGGCAACAACAGGGCTTACTTTTATGGGGGCAATAAACTAATCTTACCATTTGGCAAAGTTTAAATGTGAAAGAATCACACAGAGGTTTTACAATTATTCTAAAAAATATTTTGTACAGTTACTTTCAAAATGTTTCTAAACTATTCAAATAAATTCAAATAGATGAATATTTTCTTAGTCAATTTTTAAAAAAATCAATTATTGTGGCTTAGATATTCTTTTATTCAACATAATTCAGACTTATTACAAATATCACCTAAAACCCTCATGGTGACTTGGAATTGACTAATGTGTCTTATCTTTGAGTATCTGCTATTATGAAATGAAGTAGGCGTATAATTTGGGTACCTACTGGCTGGCAAAATACACCTAGTTATTATTATTAATATAAACTGTCCTCATTATTTATGCAAATTAGTCCCTGATCTGCATGATGAAATTGATTATGTAAGGCATCTCCAAAGCTATCTCACTCGCTCGCTCACGGCCCATGACAAAAGCTATCTGCATTCCAAATACCATGACAATCTGTCAACGCAAACTATTCCACTTCAAAGGAATGATACAGCTACATAGGCGCGAAAAAAGTTGTAGAATTCCGAGAATTTTGCCAATCGAACGTATCATTTTCTGTAAGGCTAGCTCCTGAGATGTCTATAACAAACACCCTCCAACCACCACACCCTAGCCCATTTCACGAAGGTTGAGTTCTACGAACGCTTGTTAATTTCTAAATTTGTAACTTGGCCGTAGCTAACAAGAGATTTGCGGGATCCTTTATGTCAAAAGCGAAATGCCAACATACCTACTATTCCGGAAAACTCAACTGTGAAGTCTTACATAGTAACAACGATGCTTCAGACTCATCACAATATTTCTTCACATATTCAGCGTTTTCTCGATCGAAGGTTGGCGGTTCTCAGAAAGTACAATAAAAATGGTTTTGAAAAAAAATGTAGAGTTCGAACGAAGAAAAGGTCTCACTTGCAGAGTATTTTTAAGATTTTATAATAAGTGCACAAGTTACTTTTTGACAAAGGCTAGCTCAGAAATGACTATAAGTGCAGAGTCTGCTGCACTGTAACTCAAGAATATTATGGTTGAGTTTAACAACAAGAGTTAGGGTGATATGGAAGTAACACAGGAATAGAATGTGTTTCACAGTCAGGTTCGTTGTCTTCATAGATATGAATGTTTTAATAACAACCCTCGGCTGGCGTATTTCGATATAAGAAAATATGTTTTTATATATATATTTTTTTACAAAAGCCATTCTTCCAGACTCTACAATAAATATCTGTAACCATAGCAACAATCGTCTTAACGCTGTTGACAATAAAAGACAGACGTGTATGATTATTGTTCAATAACTGTTTTATTGTGAAAATACTAATAATACATTACATTCAACTTTTTGATTGTGTGGATATTCGCAAAAAAGTAGAAAATCTGATTGCATTAAGGTTGTTTAGCACGAATAATACGTCTTTACTTTGTTTAAATGCTATTAATTATCCAATTGTGTGGATTTTGGTCAACCTAAGAAAAGAAAAGAGTATTTTGTTATATGACAATTGTTCAACACATTGGCAAACTCTGTTGATAAGGTGAAAATGCCATTTTATATCATTGAAAACATGTTTTATTGTGTTAATGTTGTCCAGTACCAAGAACATGCGGCTAAATTGTGTTTTTCATCAATAGGACAAACTGTTTTAATTTTGAAATTCCACTAGATATCAATTGCCACATCTTTTATTGTGTGAATGTTATTCAGCACCAAGGTGAAGCCGCTCTGTTGTGTTCCATTTGTTTCAGTCCTTTAGGAGAATTTTGCACTTTGTGGCCTACAGGTTTCTCTGAATCTTAATCAAAATCCCAAATGTACGATTATATCTGAAAGCCTCCCAGGCATAATGGAATAAACCATTTTATCCTTAGAACAAAATTATTAATATAGAAAAATACTGACAATTTTATAAAAATTCACGTTATCTATACCTATGCTAGAGGCAGTTCATCTTTTAATATGTATGTTCCTGAATTTGCTTTGAATCGAAATTTTATATCCTATACTCAAAGGACTCGCAAACCTGACCAATATTATGAAATTCTATTTTAGTATTAAAACATACATAGTCAGTCAATAAGAAGAAAGGATACAATTCATGTTTAGCAATTTTAAACGTTGCCAAAATTCTTGTACTATAACAAATTGTTTTTTTTAGTGAAATCTATACTAGATGATTTCTTATTTAAGAATGGAACTTAAATGTGGAAATGTATCTCTGTTACAAAACTGGACTAAATAAAGAGACTTTTTTTCACACAACCATTGATTTATTAGATTTTATAAAACTGGACAGTGTTTTTCATATACAGTAATACGAGAACAAAGACTTTTTCACACAACCATTGATTTATTAACACCGACTTCTCACACCGCCTGGCATTCAACTCCTGTCCCATGGCAATATTGACTTGCCCACACTATGCTGCGGCAGTTAGTTTTGATAACGCCAGTTACAGATGAAGAAGCTTTATTCACAAGACAAAAAATCGCAGTTACGTTTGTATTTTAGGGTGAACAATAGACTACAACAACGATAAGAGAAAGAATACATAATATATCTTACAATTCTACTAATTACACAGTATAGGAAAATAACATTCTACTAATTAAACAATATAGGATAATAAGGAAAAAGCTGTACAATCAGGCGGGGCTAAACGTGTCACTACCTTGTCTAGTCACAAAGCATTTACGTTCACAGATGTTACTTTAAATATTTACATAATATCTTATAGTCTCTGAAAATCTTCAAAGTGTGATCTCGTAAAGAAGTATGATACTAGTATGCACAATTAAGTTAACAATTTAGCAAGTTAACAATTAACAAAAGATTATAATAAATTTTAGTTCGAGATCAAAGACGGTGGACATCTGATGTCGTTTTATCACGTTAATTTGACGTCAATGCGGTTTCCAATACAACAGAAGTCTTAACTTTTCGTTTTATACTTTCAGTATAAAGGAATCACCTATTCAGACGGTTCTAGCCAATGAAATCAACTTTATGAAATTCTATATCTTCGTGATATTACACCAAAAAGATACCAAAATGACAGGTAAGATAAAACTAAACGATTACATTATGTGGTTCCCGGACATTAACCCGTTTGCAAATTACAACAGAGAAGCTGAATGACATTCTTTTTTCCCATGAACTAAGTCTTGATATGGTTGAACACTTAAAAACATCTAAAAATGGTTTATGTACCTTTTCGAATATCCCATGTGAAACCCAATGATGCAAATGTTGTTTTTTTTTTCTGAATGACATCGTGACTCAGGAATCCTAACTATTTTGAATGGTTATGGTACTTCAGAAATGTGATCGTATTATTGTAATTGTAATTGATATTATGTCTGAAACGGATGCATTCTCTCGAATGTGAGTGTATTATTGTAACTGTATTTGATGTATCTGAAATGGATGCAATCTCTCAAATGTGAGTGTATCATTGAAACCGTATGTGATATGTCTGAAATGGATGCATTCTCTCAAATGTGAGTGCATTATTGTAATTGTGTTTGAGGTATCTGAAATGGATGCATTCTCTCAAATGATGTGTATTAAAATGACTTAAGGACACAGAAAAGCTTTTTCTGTAATTATTTCCAAGATAATGTAATATTTATACGGATAGATAGAGCTCCCTATCTCCTTGCTTATTATTTTGTACTATATTGATTTCCATTATGTTTTTGTCATTTTCCGTTTGAACAGATATTTATGTTATTTCTGAACAATGAGTCACTATGAATGCCTTTTTGGCCCATTATCTTGTATTCTGTTACAGTTATAATTCGTTTCCTTTGTTGTTGTTGTTAAACAATTTCTTATGTTGATGCTTGCTTTGATAAGTGAAGTGATTATAAATTTAGGAGCTCTCTGATTTGACTTTGCTCATGCCTATTATTATCTATTGTCTCTTGCGGAATATTACAATTAATAATAAGACTTATGGCACCCACAAAGTGCCTCATGTAAACTATGCTGCCAAATGACAAGAAGCACAGGGCTATTCAGATCCTGTGTATCTATGTTACTGTGAACCATCCAGTTGTACTTTATCTGACATTTGTTGACGTTTGTTCAGTTTTGTTCCTTTTTGTTAGTACAGATGTTATGATTTCATCATCCCCATCTTGCCCAGATGAATTTCCCCCATGCCTTCATACTTTAGAATACTACAACATCTTCGCCATCTTCCCCACCCTGCGTGACCAGTCCCAGAAGACATGACTCAGGTAGAATTACAAATCTCAAGTTATAATTGTAACGGCCTTTGTGATTCTGTTAAGCGAAGGGAGTTATTTACTTGGTTAAGAGACAAGCCCTGCCATATTATTTGCTTACAAGAAACTCATTCCTGTAGAAGAGAGATGGCAAAGTGAGTGGGGAAGTACCATGATTTTCTGTCACGGAACCTCCAATCAAAGGGGTACAGCCATGCTATTTAAAGATAACATTAACCCCCATGTCCACCTAACAGAGCTTGATGTTAATGGTAGATGGATTATTGTTGAATTGTCCATAGATGATTTTAGATTATGTATTGTGAATATTTATGCTCCTAATGATGATAAACCTGAATTTTTCTTGAATTTATCTATGGAACTAGACACTTTTGCTGACAGTACTGAAAATCTTATTATTACTGGAGATTTCAACACTGTACAAAACCCCTAATTGGACAGATTTTCTACCAATTGTACTTATCACCCCAAAGCTTATGAAGCCATTTCGGAATTCAAGAGTAAATTCGACTTACATGATATTTGGAGATTCAGAAATCCGACAACAGTTCGTTACACATGGTGCCGCCGCAGACAGGCCAGCAGAATTGATTATTTCCTGACTAGTTTTTCCTTCATTAATAGAGTAAACAAATGTGTCATATCCGATTAATTTAGACCTGATCATAACCTTATAGCCTTAGCTTTTGTTATTGCACAGTTTCCTAGGGGGAAGGGATATTGGAAATTTAATCTGTCTCTACTAGATGATAGCTCTTTTCAGCATAATACTGTTAAGATTATGAATGAATTTTTTAGTATAAATCATGGAACAGCAGACCCCCATATGGTATGGGATACTGCAAAATGCTTTTTCAGGGGACATTGTATTAAATTGAGTAGTTGGAAAAACAAACAATATTCAGCTAGGGAAAAAAAAAACTAACAGATGATAAAAATAGATTACAAAGCCAAATTGATAATATGCCATCCCCCTCTGAATCTATTTTAGATGACTTAGATGGAAAACAAAAACAATTAGAATTACTTTATAACCAACGGGCTAAAGGTTTTATAGTAATTTCAAGAGCTCGTTGGATGGAGTGGGGGGATAGATGTACACAATACTTTTTGAAATTGGCACATAGAAATTACACTAGGAAAAACATGCAGAAACTGAAAATATCTGATAATGTCTTTACCAGTAATCCCCAAGAAATTTTAGAAAAACAGTCGGAATTCTATTCTTCTCTATACTCTTTCGAAGAGCCCCCAATTCCCCTATCCCCAGAAAACATAGAGCTCTTTTTCCCAGCACAATATAATAAAAAACTGTCCAATGAACAGCAACTGTTATGTGAAGGTCATATCACAGATGAAGAACTACAAAAAGCCATCAATACTTTCTCAAATTCTAAATCTCCTGGGCTAGATGGTATCCCAGTTGAAGTTTATAAACATTTATATTTGGTATTTAAAACCCCCATGTCAAATTGTTTCAATTTCTCACTTTCTAAAGGTTATTTGTCCAATTACCAAAAGCAAGGCCTTATCTCTTTATTGTTAAAGGAAGGGAAAGAAGGTCAACATAAATATCCCACAATTTTAGATAATTGGAGGCCTTTAACATTGTTGTGTTGTGATGTAAGGATTATTTCAAAATGCTTAGCCCTTAGAGTCAAAATAGTTATAACTGATATCATTCACAAAGACCAGACAGGATTTGTAAAGGGGCGATTCATCGGGGACAATATAAGACGGATATTATCATGTGGGTAGGATTAGACATGACGAAGGCATGGCAGGAATTGCGTTACGGCAGGACGCTCTAGCGGCGTGTTATGGTATGGCAGCGGAACTTCCGGTTTTGCTATTTTTTGTTTGGGACTTGTTTGGGTGATGGTTTTTAAGTGGTAGGTAGCTGTGTAAAAGCATAAAAAGGTGTATAAGTTTTGGCCCCCTAGGGTTTTCGCAGGGGCGGTGAAAGTAATTCTTGTTTTAGGTTTTGAGAAGGAATAATGCGAGAAGGGGTTGATGGATGTTAATGAATGTAGGTATGCAGATAGCTTACGTTATGATGTACATACTTATATGCTTGTTATGCAAATTAGGTGGTAATTTGCATAATACAATAGGTATGTGCAGAAACCTTCAACACTCTGTGTCTGTGAACAGTCCAGCTCCTTCACGCCAACACAGATTGATCTGATATTTGGTATGTGAGTAGCTCTTGAGAAGGAGAAGAAACGTACGAGGCGTTTTTTTGTCTAGTGGCTTTTGACGGTTTTACAGGGGATGTTTGTACTTGAAAAATACCGTGTAATGTGCTAAGTGTGGCTATTACGCAATGGTGGTTTATATTTAGGAGTTACGTCATCCTGCGT
>NC_049992.1:20139367-20155474 GCF_000003815.2 Branchiostoma floridae | reverse complement strand
GGGCCGCGTCCCCACAGGAAGTGACCCCAAAGGTCATAGTTGCGCAATAGAGGAAAGCACGACTTATATATACCAGACAATTACACGGCAATGGTACTATAGGGACAGTGCATTATACATGATGGGGTGTAAACGTTTCCTATAAGATTTGATAATCTGTAGATTAAGGGCAATGAATAAGGGCAATGATGATATTGCTTACAGGGGCCTATATTATACGTTTTAAAATGGTTGTACATGTAACAGTTACTACCGGTACAATGCATTGTTGAACAAAGCAGGGTTTGTTTTTCACAGTAACTTGTAGTCAATGATGAGATTGTTTATAGGGATTGTAAATAGAGGATGCACAATGTAGTGGACTGTATTGTACAACAAAGAATGCTACATCATCATTGTTGCAAGCAACAAGTCGGCAATAATGATCTGTAAAGGGGGCTGTACAAAGAAAACTATAATTTATAATATCACTTTGTAGAAACGTCCTTACAATGTGTCAAGTCGTCAATATTGACAATATTGATCCGTCAACCCTTCCCTTGTTATTACCATCTAAAGGGATGATTCGATTTTCGTACGCGCGGAAAACTTGCTGTCAATTCCGGGAATTTTTACCAATCGGACATACTAGTACACAACTCGGTTAGGCTAATATTTCTCTCTTTGTTAGTTAGAGTCCATTCCAATCCATCGTACTGCGGATGTTTGCTGTCATTGTTTAGAATTGATTTTAAAGTTTTGTGATTATATGTCTAGAATCGACATTTAATACTTTGGAAATATTTTTAACATTATTTCAATTTTATAAGTATTTCCCCAGTCCTGTAAAACTTTGGAACTATTCATGGTGTGGAATTAGACACTTCTAATGGTTTCTAAATAATGATAACAGCATTATACCATTATTTACCATTTTCTACCATTTTTTGTAACATTTTTAAATGGGTCAGTGGGCTGGGAAGATAGCAATTCAAACATCCTTGCAAAGTATGGTTGGGTGTCAATGCAACAATGGCCCACCACAAAGGATCCACCAGCCCAGCAGTGAAATCTAAAAATATACAGAGGCAACAACAGGGCTTACTTTTATGGGGGCAATAAACTAATTTTATCATTTGGCAAAGTTTAAATGTGAAAGAATCACACAGAGATTTCACAATTATTCTAAAAAATATTTTGTACAGTTACTTTCAAAATGTTTCTACACTTTTTAAATGAATTCAAATAGATGAATATTTTCTTAGTCAATTTAAAAAAAAAGTCAATTATTGTGGCTTCGTTATTTTTTTATTCAACATAATTCAGACTTATTACAAATATCACCTAAAATCCTCATGGTGACTTGGAATTGACTAATGTGTCTTATCTTTGAGTATCTGCTATTATGAAATCAAGTAGGCGTATGATTTGGGTACCTACTGGCTGGCAAAATACACCTAGTTATTATTATTAATATAAACTGTCCTCATTATTTATGCAAATTAGCCCCTGAATTGCATGATAAAAATTGATTATGTAAGGCATCTCCAAAACTATCTCACTCGCTCGCTCACGGCCCATGACAAAAGCTATCTGCATTCCAAATACCATGACAATCTGTCAACGCAAACTATTCCTCTTCAAATGGATAATACATCTAACGTTACATAGCCGCGAAAGAATTCCGAGAATTTCTGCCAATCGAACGTATCATTTTCTAAAAGGCTAGCCCCTGAGATGTCTATAAAAAAACATCCTCCAACCACCACACCCTAGCCCATTTCACGAAGGTTGAGTTCTGCGAACGCTTGTTTCTGATTACAAAAAAAGCTTTTGATACCATAAGGTGGGATTTTATTATAAAATCACTTGAATTCTTTAATTTTGGACCACAGTTTATTGCCTGGGTTAGAGTTTTATATAGTAACATAACAAGTTCAGTTATCAATAATGGTTATATATCTAGTCCTTTTACCTTACACCGTGGAGTAAGACAAGGATGCCCCCTCAGCCCCTATTTATTTATAATCGCAATCGAAATGTTAGCAATTAAGATTCGTCGGAATCATGATATATCCGGATTATCTGTCAAAGGAAGAACCTCAAAAATCTCTCAGTATGCAGATGATTCCAATTTTCCCTTCACCCCTAATATTTCTTCCTTTTATGGACTTCTGGAAGATTTTGATTCCTTTTCTCATATATCTGGCCTTCTATTGAATTTTGATAAATGCAATGTTTTAAGGATAGGAACTTTGAAAAACACAAATTTTGTATTACCCTCAGGTCATCCTATTAAGTGGGTAGATGGAGGTATAGAGATATTAGGTATATATATTCCTGTAGACTTAACCAATATTGTGACAAAAAATTTTGACCCTCGCTTAGCCGAAATAGACAAACTTCTATTCCCATGGAAGGGGAAAAAACTGTCATTATCTGGAAAAATTAAAATTATCGATTCCTTGCTCGTCCCTCAATTCACCTACCTTTTTCAGACCTTACCATTGCCGGACAAACACTTCTTTGAACACTTTGAGAACTTTTTTTTTTTTCTTTCATCTGGAATGGTGGTCCTGAAAGGGTGGGGAGAAAAACTCTGTACAACTCTGTGGAAAATGGTGGTCTGAACCTTGTCAATCTCTATGCCCACACACTGACACTTAACCCTCAAACACCCGAGTGGGGTCCATTTGGACCCCAGGCATACATTTTTAAGTGCCATTTGAACATTTTTGATCTGAAGAAAAAAATCCTTCCGTGACTTTGTCAGTCAATATGTCTTAAACCTTCTCCTAAGTTTTCGCAAAGATTGGTACAATAATGTGGAAATTATAAAGAAAGTTTGTGTCCAGTCACTCTGGGGTCCAAACGGACCCCAGCAAAAATGTGCAGTTTTTAAAACAAACTTTGGAGGGTAACTCCTCAACCACTTACAGTATGACTACCAAACTTTCAGACAATAATAAAAATGTAAACCTAAATCATCACAAAAATTTCTGTGCCATCAACATGTAACGTGACGACATTATGACGTCATTTGCCTAATCAGGGCGGCCATCTTGGATTTTGACCAACGACGTCATGAAATTAGCATATATTTATAATTTTAAGTCATAAAAATTACATTGAATTTCATAGAATTTAATTGTTGTCAGAAAACAGGTGTAGTTTACCAAGAAAACCTTGTTTAAATTGAAATTGTCAAATTTTGGCAAAAATATGCCTGTTAGAATATGGTTGCCCCCCAAAATGATAAACTTACTTTATTGACCAAAAACTATTGCAAACAATATTTTGTGATCAATTACCAAGTTTCGTAGCTTTAGCTCTAGCCGTTCATGAGTTATGCGACATAAATGTTGCTGAGGGCCTCAAAATTCCTCTCTATGGTCGGAATAGGTTTAGTGCAAAACGTCGTCCTTCTGAACTTTTGCATAAAATATGATAATGAGTTGGAATTAGCAACACCTTAACATCTGAAAATCTTCCTCTTACATTGACGAAGCAATGTATATACAATGATCGCCGATAAAAAATGGTACTGAGATTTTATGAACAAAACATTTTGGGGTCCGTTTGGACCCCACTCGGTCATTTTAGTCGCAAAAAAAGGTCGGGTGCTTGAGGGTTAAAGCATCCTGGGTACCCAAACTGTTTTTTAACCCAGACTGGTTTACAGCTTGTATACTACATACTCATCCCTGTATTGACAGTGTATTGTTTCCTTTTATCAGTTAAACTCTGCACAAGACCTCACACTAAGTCCTTTCTTATCTGAAATCTTTCAAGCTTGGTACAGCTATCAATACAAACCTCCTGTAACCCCTGACGAGATCAGGCAACAAGTTTTATGGATGAACTCAAATATACAAGTTGGAGGAAAGCCTATTATCTTTAATTCTTTTGTTAATAGACATATTATATTTGTTAATGATCTTTTGAATATTGATGGTACAATAATGTCCTAAAATGAATTGTGTTATACATATGGTCCAGTATGTAACAATTTTGTTACTTACTGCAATACCAAAAAAATGGAAATCTACTCTCATAGGAGTTACTCCCACACTAGTTTGTAGACCCCAACAACATAGTAGTGAATGGTTATTGAGAATTAAGATTAATAAGGATTTATACAAACATTTTCTTGTATCTGAAAAATTGATTGATATACCACAAAATTTACAAATGGCATGTCTGTTCCTCTTTGATACCCCTATTCCATGGAAAACAGTATATACTTCTGTAGCTTTTTGTACCATTGACCCTGTAACTAGATTCTTCCAATACAAAATCCTTCATAAATTCTTACCTACCACTAGATTATTATATATTTGGAAATGTGTAAACAGCCCTTTGTGCTCACTTTGTCAGACGGAGGAGGAGACTTCTGGGACTGCCCCCAAGTAATTAAATTTTGGGAAAAAGTTAAAACCTGGTTTTCTGAAAAAATAGGCCAAACATTTATCCTTTTAATATCATTTTTGGTAACCTCAATCAAGGGGCCTCTATAATTGGAAATCTGACTATCTTATTGGCTAAAATGTACATTTACAAATGCAGAGAAACTAAAAGAGTTAACTTTAATTCATTTATAAATTACATCAATTTCTTTGAAAAGGTTGAAGCCCAAATTGCCAACAGGAGAGGGAAGATGGCAAAACACCATGGAAAGTGGGGAACTTTAGTTACAAATACTGCATCAGTTTCTGTTTGATTTATGTTTTACATAACAAGTTACTTCTCTTTTGTATATATGATTTGGATGGTTCATCATTTTGTTGATGTGTTGTAATGTTATTTGTGAATAAAAGAAAAAAAAAATCTTGGACCCGCAACCATGTTGAAAGCTCATATCATTAATTCTACATCATACGAATCACATTTCGCGGATGCCGAACATCGAATGTAGATACAAAGTATTTTTAATTTCTTGTCGGTATATATGGAATTTAGTAAATAAAGTTCTTGTCGTAACAAAGGGTACTTAATCACCAGACACATTTGATTGTGTAACAATAAAAAGTGCATTTGTGGATTTTGCATACCCTTCTCATCCACCAATATCTCAAAGAACTTGCCCTTTTTCATACATATCAGGCAGATGAAATATTAGGTACCTGAATAGTTATCATACTTCTGAGTTACGTAAGGTAAAGTCTACATCTCGTCGTCACCATTGTAATTTCAAATATTTTACAAAATATTTGGATTCTTCTCGGCCAGTTTATGTGGTTTTAAGATCATTATCTGAACTTGCGAGTTGGCCCTTAGTACGGATATGTGCAATACCTAATCTAATAAGCCCTGTCTCAAAATACCTACCTTTCCAAAAATTAGTCTCCTCATACAGAAAAAAATAAAAGTGTGAAATGTCAAGCTTTTCTTCAGACTTATCACAAGACTGCTTCTCATATTCATATATCTTTGGCTAGCAAAAACTGGTGGGTGGTTCTTTGCTTGTGAGGTGAAACAAAGATGCTTATGGTAGTGACTGTGTAAAAGTTACACATTATTGCCAACTAAAAAGAGAGCTATGTCTGTGTTACTAATGTCTGTGTCTGTTTCTGCGCAAAATTTCCATAAAACAACCTTCCACATATATAACTGTGCAAATAATTGTATTGACTTACGTTTTATCCCCACTTTAACGCTAATTTTCCAAAATCCGTATGGCAATACACTATATGTATATACATATAGTTTAAACATATAATTTTACAACTTTAAAATGGAACTAAGCATTTTTAACACTTTGTACCGGGGCAACTGTTTTGGACCCAGAGAAGAAAGTGTACGTTTATATAACATAGTTTATAATCAGAATTTTAATAGTCTTATGTATAAAATGATGTTGGATTGATCTGGCCCTGACTTTCATTTGTTAGTTGCACTAGGCTGCGATATGTTAACCCTCGTGATTATCCAAAAAGCATGTCAAAATATGCCCTGACGCCAGGTGAAAAACGTTACCTGGTCGGGTAGTGATGTCATATTACAAAGTTCATGTCTGACGACTACGTATGGGAACTTCTGTTTTACGTGACCATAACTTATTTGTAAATATTGAAAAGTTGTATTGCAAGTTTGCGAAGTGCAAGTTGCTCAACAGTGTATGGTCGCTTGCTACAAGATAACTATAGGGCTTCCGGTGCCATTGTTTTCTTCAAAAGAAACTGACTTGAAGACCATAAACCACACCATAAAAACACTCGGTACTCTTCGCTTCACAATTTCACCCCCATGAAACTCCTTCAGCTTTTCCCCATACCCGTTCACCTTTTCCCCCGGACTTCCCCTTAACCCCCGCTGTACTTCATCTGTGCCCCCGTCATTCCTCTTTACCCCCGGTGTAATTCCGCTTTTCCCCCGCCCTTCCGCTTGTCCCCCAATGGCTGCCGTCAACCCGAAAACTGTGGTGAGAAGCGGTCTGTAGGGCCCGAGATCTTCATATGTATTAAACGTTACTTTAACTGGTGTTTGGGTATCTTTACCTGTGTTCACTTGTGGTGGGATAGTCATATGTATCTACTGGTGGTAGGGATCTCTATCTGCACTCATTTGTGTTGATGACCCAGGTGTGAGGTTGACTGAACTGATAATAGAATACCTGCTATTGTTTGTGCTACTCTCCAAGCAGAGGTTAGGCGCCGGCTGTTTTTTTATTACTTTTTGTAGGTGCTTTAATTTTTGAATTCTATCGGCCTCTCTACTTTGTACTGGTTATTCTCTTGATGTTTCGTGTTAGGTCACAAAATGGAAAGCTCGATTAAGACGTCTAAAATTTTAAAACAAAACAAAACACAGCCGGAGCCTAAACGGCTCTGCTTGGAGAGTATGTTTGTGCTACAATCTTATCAAATCGCCACACATTGCAGTAAAACATAATTCGACTATGTTTGGGTCCACTAGCCCTTTATCTCACACCACCCTCCATTAGTATACCCCTGTGAACAAGCCCACAAAGGCCTCTTTGAACAGACACTATATTACCCTGAACAGAGACAGTCGCCCAGACTGCTGTTTAATACCTGTTGTTTCTTATTTTAATGAACTGGCATTAGTTGCACTGTTTGTAACGTTAATTGTAAGACCGGATAGTTTAGGTTGACTTGACGTTTCATCAACCTTCAAAGTTGAAAGCAATTCTCTCTGCGTGCTGAAACGGGTACAAATCAAGTTTATCACCACAGACGATTGTCACTTCCGGGTTATGCGGGATCTCTGCTTCTCTGAACACCGCTTCTCACCACAGTTTTCAGAAGTGTTCTCAAGATTGGGCGCGATTTGTACAACGCCACTGGGCAGAGAGGTGGCCAGGAATGTTTCCCAGAGCATAGGCTATTTCATGTTTCGTGGCGCAGCCTTTATTGTTACTTTCTGAATGATTTTCGTGTCGACTACGTGCAATTCGGGTTGACGGCAGCCATTGGGGGACTAGCTTATGAGAGGGACGTTTGTTAGATATGACGTTAAATTGAGGTCCAGGGATGGAGAGAGCCACGCCTCGAGCCCGTAAAAGAACCCCCTGCACTTATGTCAAATATTTGGGGTCCTTCGGATTCTTTATTTTCGATTTAACTGTAAGACAGTGCTATTAGGGCATTTACTGTCATATCAAAGTCACTAAGCTATTTGACCCAACCGATTAAACCTCTGGCTGCAAAAAAAAAGAGAGCACCCCCCCCCCCCGTAACAATCTGGGCACCCTAAAATTGATGCGTATGGAAAAACAGTTGCACCCTTTAAAACTTACATATGAACTGTACAATATTGATATTTGGTATTCATGAGAAACCGAAAGAGTGTGGTAGTTGACCACACAACACTACCAGTGGACTGGACTTCTGTATAACCCAATGGGATGGACTTTGACCATAAGTAACTTTAACATTTTTTTTGTTTACTTGCAGGGTTACTTCGCTGGCCTAAACCTTGGAATATCCAGGTCGCCGCGGAGTAGGTTCTTATCGTAGGTGACGATCAGTACTTTACCAGAAAGACCGAACTGAGGGAATTAGTGTCGATGTTGGACCACACGAACTATCACTTGGTGAGTTTTTTGCCACTGTGGATCGCTAGAGGGCGCTTTTGTTTCACTTTTGTACTATGCATTTCGCAAAGTAAGCGTAGAGGGACGGGTGTTCTATGACAGTCTGGAATCATTTCAAACAGCATTTAAACTTCTCGTCAAGGTTCTAATCATTTGGGCACGTTTTTGCAAGACGTGGAACTGCACCAGGACTATTCTTAAATCCGTATCTGTACTGTATTTATTTATTTATTGATTTGGCTGCAACGAACACACAGCCAGGGCTGCCCAACTGGCCTATGGCTATTACAAAGGGCTAGCCCTGCTGACAAACACATAAACAATACATATTAAAAAAGAACTGTACTGTACTACAGGATACTACTAGTGCTTGGCTGGCCGGCAAGGTCGATGGTTTTCGTAGTGCTTAGTCCTAATTTCCTCTCTCTCTGTTTGCTGGGATTGGGCACTGTGCCAATGTGGTTCTTTTCCTGTAACTTACAAACTAACTTCTGTCACCTTCTCATCCTAAACATCTTAGCTTGCATTGACAGCTTTTTATCAAAAACATTTCTTGATTCAAGTATATTTGTGTTCATCTGGTGGGTATATAGCCATTTTTACATTGCGGTCAAGTATGTAAATGACTATGACTTTGCTTGGGTAACGGAATATTAAGTAGTCACTTGTCCATCCGCAGGCAAGCAGCCACACAGAGGTACTTCTACAAGCATTGAAACACACAAAAATGCACACAAACAAAACATACACACACATACACTCACACAAACGCACACATTCGAACATATAGACCACAAATATCAATACGTATCTTAGTTACTTCGTTTTAATTCGAAGTGAGCATGCACGTATGACAATATAGGAAACAGAATACACTCAATTTATTACTTTGGTTCATTGTTCGTTTAAAAATAACAATAATCAATGGATACATGATCTGTTATGACCACTAGGTTGGAGGTTCGGTGGAAAACCCCGGACACAGCCTCGGCAGTATTTACCATATCCTAGGTAACGCCAAACACGCATGTCTGGAGAGTCAGCGGCAGGTTTACCAACGTACCCAGGAGTATCCCGGTACGTCAATACAGACCTGTGATGATCAGGCGTTATACCATATTAGCACGAATTACAATGTGATTACCTTTAATATCAAACTTGGCTTACAAAATTAATGGTCAATCCTTCAAATTGCGTTTCTGTAAAGAAAATACTCAGATACGTAGTAGATTTCCTTTAATCAAAGGCCAGCTGCAAAATGTATCACTATAATTTTATTTGTATCGATCATAAAGAAGCACTATGATTTCAGCTGCCATACAATTCGATATTTGTTCTCCAATGTACTTATTTTCATCCTGTCTTTTGTGCCTGGAGATATCATTCCTTGATGACATTGCCGCTAGTTACTTTTCTCTTGTTTACAAAATGGGCCCGTCTACTGGTATTTCAGGCACGTGACGTCAGAGACACGGGGCTAAGGCAACAACATGTTACAGGTTATTACACAACCCTTCTGTTATCTCCCAGGTTGTCACGCTGCAGACCGTGTGCCTGGGGAGTTTTTACCTGGCGTCTACAGCTGACATAAGGCACGGAACGGAAGGCAGGGGAGGGGACTACACATGTGAAATGTATCCAAGTAATGCTTGTATTACTCTTACGGGGACGTTAAGGAAACAAATATTCAATTATCTCAAGAATCAAAACCTCCAAGCCATACAAACTAATCCACATATGCTAGTCTACTCCGTCTTCTCTCATCAAACTCAGTCGCAATAATTTTTACACGGCTGTCCAGTAGATACCTACCTATAAACAGAGCCCTTGGATTGGTCCGTTTGTCTCAAAACAAAAGGACGCTATCCGGCGATAATTCCACTGTCTCATGGGAGTGGATAAATCCCGAGATGGAGCAAGGTAATTGTTTTACAACTGATTCAACAAGTATAGGGTCTGCATGGATACACTTTAAACCTGACAAGATACACTCCAAACCTAGCATAAATCTCGCCTAGAAAGCTTTTCAATGGTTAAAATCCTTGTTTTTATTTACGGTGAGGTCCAGGCGCAGGTGATAACTAATACGTCTCCCGAAGAAGGAACCATAACCTACTTTGAAGCTGGAAATGTTCACATGTGCCCTTTGATGCATTGTGTGTTGATGTCGCAGTCTATGGGCAGTCTGTTGTGGGACCGCGTGGCACGAGAGGTCCCGGGTTCAAATCCGCTTGCCGTGTCACCGATCTTGTGCCCTTGGGAAAGGCACTTTACACGATTTTCCTCACCTAACTCAGGTGTAAATGAGTACATAGCTGCGGCTAGTGGCAGTGACAGGCCTTTGTGGTGGTGACAGGCCATAGGGGCATGTTCGGGCATGACGCACCCGCCATGACACACGAGTCAGGGGTAGGAAGAACCCCCTGCATCCTTGGTCGGAAGTCCTCCAAGGAGACGGAAACTCCAAATAATAAACCTGCATCTGCTGGGCCGTCTTACGTGGCAAAACAGTTCTGTCGCTGTAGGACTTAGTGCGCCTGTAGACGAGAGGGTGGAGAAGGAAGTGCACACCCCTCCTTCACCTTAAAAAGTCACGTGCAGGCCAGGCAGACTGGTCGTCTAATCAACCTTGTCTGCCTACCATTGATCTTCGGATACAAAGAAACAGCCATCATGGGCAGTCTGTGCAGAATTTAAAAAAAAAAAAAAACTTTAAAAACTACCCATAATGCATTACATGGTGACCTTTTCTGTTAGGGGTGTTCGTTATTATGTACCCCCTAACGCACCAAGTAAGGAACACAGCAATCCAGTCGTTATTGACTCATTTTGTTCACACACACACACACACACACACACACAGGCACACACACACACAACACTAACACACACACACACAAACACTCACACACAACTACACACACTCACACATACTCATAAACACACATACAGAATCACACATACATACATACGTACATACATACACACAGACACAAATCCACACACACGTACACTAACAAGCATACACACACACTTGCAGACACACACACACACACATAAAGACGCACACATACCGACAGACACAATTACAAACACGCACACTCACAAACACACACGCACACACATACGTACATGCAGACACATACACACACATATGCACACCCACACACATACATACAGATACAAATAGACAAAGTCACACACACACGCACACTAATTAACATATAAAAACATACATACACACATACATAAACACACGCAGACCCACTCACACACACACACATACATACCGACACACAAACACACACACGCGCACACTCACAAAGACACGCATACATACACACACACACACAAAATCAGAATCACACATTCGCACACTCACTCACACACATACATACAGGCATACATACACACACACACACACAAAGTCACACACACACACACACACTAACATTCATACAAACATACACACAAATACACACACATAAAAAACACGCACACACACACATACGCACACTCATACACACACATACATACATACCGACACACAGACACACACACATAAGCACAGTCACAAACACACACATACATATCGACACACAGTGACACACACATACCGACACACGCACACACACACATACGCACACTCACACACACACACATACATACATACCGACAAACAGAGATACACACACACATAAGCACACTCACACACACACATACATATCGACACACAGTGACACACAAAGTTACACACACACATACACATACACACTCACACACACACAGAGAGAGAGAGACGTGAACAACAGCTACTGTGTGAAGAAAGGTAAGTTTGTTTACACGCCGCGGAAAAACCCTTGTACAAGACTTATTGTAGAGCTCAACACGAGCGTGTAGGGGAACTCCTCTCATGAGTACTAGTAATTGGGCGGAAGGTCAACATTACACCATGCTGAGGGGTTTTTGGCGGTCATTCCAGTGATTGTTGTATAGTGCCGAATACGCTTGTCCAACACATGAATCTCAACACGACCGTGCATAAGCAACAATTCGACTCGGAAATTGATTAGTCGAGAAGTTTTAAACTGAACATTGGACACATTTTACGATGCTGTAATGCAAGATTTCAAATTAAGATTCACGTGACTCAAGTTGTGCATAACCCAGAAATTAACACGCAAACAGATACACACAAGAAAACACACCCACACAGACATACAAAAATTCACTTACCGCTACTTTAGGTGTAGTACAACAGGGATGATGTCAAGGCACGATGGTAAAATTTGGCCCCAAAATTTCCAGACTTCTATTTGGGGAATTAAAACACGAATCATGTTCCATCTGACGTAATCGAACAAACCGCTGACGAGATCGAACAGAACGGGGGGTCTATTAGAGGTCACCCGCGGTCACCCGCAGGTTGTTACAATAAACACGCAGAAAAAAACCCCTTGTTTTCCTGGGTGCCGTGCGTCAGAAGAGAAACTAACATTTTCGCAAATATAAAACGTTATCTGGCGAGCTTAGTTTTGCTGCCGCCAAGTTTGGGATGTGTGACATGTAACAAAGCTGCTGGCGTCATTATTGGTGACCTTGAATATCACAACACTTGTTTACGGCGGTATCAATTACTCCATGTCCCTATCAGTGCGACTCGACATACGGCCAAACATGGTATTTAAATCGCTTACAAAACGCGTGCAAATCAACTCTTTGAGGGCTTAAATTGTCGACAACTAATATCTCCATGTTTGTGTCTTAGGGATTTTTGGAATATGGAAGCAATTTTGAATTACGAGTCTTTGAGTGTGAAAAACATGATTTTTCTACCTTACTTTATCTTGGCTGTAAAAAATAGTTCTAAGTACAAGTTCAAAAATCTCTAAGACAGAAAGTTTGATCTAACAATCATTACTCATATGATATAAAAGATTTCGATTTTCAGTCAAATTTAGGACCGATTTAAATATGGTATTTTTTTGTGTGTGCACCAAACACCCTTTCTAAATAAACCAACTAGGCATATTTCAGAAAGAATTAAAACAAAACTGTGCAGCACTCGTACACGGTAAGATTTGACGTGTACACACTGTCAATTTTCATTTAATCTCGACGAGATACGTGTGAGAGGTTGCTTTTCTAACTATCACGATCTTTTAGAAGATGATTCAGTTACCATCAGCCCTCCGCGGAAACCGCGCGGGAGCCCCGGTAAGGCTTAGGTCACATTTCAAAACCGGGGCCCGGCCGGGATGTTTAATGAAATGAAAAATTAAAATGTATACCTAGTAATATACGCATGTAATTTCCAAGAATCTTATGTTGGTTGACATTTCGTGTATTTTGATGTCCTTTATATCATTCTTTTCCCTCCTGAAAGCTACCCGGTCGGGCCCCGGGATGGCAATTGTGACCTAGGCCTAACCCGATACTCCACGTTTGAATGGAAACTTTTGGGCCAAAGTAAGGCCTAGCGGTCAATTCAAATGGTCTGGCACTGCTTAACGGTAATTGAGGATGAACTAGAGTCGACGACCTTATACCTCGATGAGATATTTAGAGCTTTTGTAAATTATATAAAAATGGCTTACACATTAAGATGATTTATGCATGGTGATGCTTAATATTGACAAACATATACATGTCAAAAGTATAGTGATGTTTATCGTTGATCAACATACAAATGTCACCAGTATGAAATTACCCTAACCAGTTGCTATACGCACACCTGTTCAGATAAGGGATTACCTAACACATTAACATATTAAATATGTCATACATCCAATTACATACTCACGCAACATCCGCGTTACGCAAAACGCACCACAAACCATCTAACAACACAAACGAAATATAACACACTGCGTCCCCAAACGCACAAGTACATACAATGATACGTGCAATTTATTATCACAATCACAATTGTCAGCCTCCCAAAACAGATGTTCTAGAATGTTGCACTGGGCAGGCAGGGGCAACTGTTACAAATATTTGAAAGGATCCTAAGCAGACATAAATAAAACTAATGGGGGTTCCCCATCAGCTGTCATAGAAATCACTTCACTATCTGCTTGCAGCTAAGCCCATTAACAAACACATAAAGCACGATGCCTGTACCAATACATCTCAAATATAGGGGTGATCTCTGATATTATTACATCGATTATAACGACAGATACGGCTCCCAATATCTCATCGATTCAAGCTTTCATCACACCTCACCAACACCGCAATTATGAAACCAATCCATCCACCCGTTCTTGAGTAAACATCTACACAGACAGAGACACATAACAGAAAACATAACCTCCATTCCATGACATTTCATGGATGTAATTATGTGACCGTTGCTTGTTCAGAACGTAAGATATCCAAACCAGGAGATGCACTGAAGTGCCAAGGGAAGACGCTAGGGGGTCACAAAATCTAATAATTTCCAATTTTCATCACACCTCACCACAACACCAAATATAAAGCCAGTCCTTTCAGCTGTTCTTGAGTTATCGTGTTGACAGACAGACACTCGCACAAACGCTAGTAATGATATAACCTATATGGCTTTTCGGAGGTAATTAACGGTTAATCGACGTGTTCTTGTGAAAGGTTTTGGAAATGACTTTATTCTTTTTTTTTGTACTAATTCATTGGAAAGTGTCCCTCAAAACTAGTCACGGAGACCTTGCCTTGACTTACTTTGACTTAATCCTCTTTACTCCGTCGGAAGCACAGGGCCTCAGTAAGTCGCATCCACCTTTGATCCACCTTTTTGATCTCCGGCAGTCGTCTTCGCCTTGTGCTATGAGGTGTTTACATGCTCTAGGTCTTTCTTCACTCCTCTCCTCCATGACAGTCTAATGACCGTGGTCCGTATTAATTTTTTCTCATACACAGCCGTCCGCAATTCGTACCTCATATGCATCTCAATTGTTTTGTCTTTTTTTTCTGTCAGATTTATGTACGTTTATTGGGCCGTACTGTATGCCTGGGTACATTAAACTGACAAAAACGATTGGGGTGCGCATGCAGTGTGTATTGTGCGTACTGCTGCGTAGGAGAAATGACACGCTCGTCTGGCCGCACCGTTAGTCTTGTCAGGAATCACCAAATAATCATAATAAAGTTTATATATCCCTGTTGTATATTGCTGGCGTTCATATTAACTGCATCACAATATGTTTCTCTGAGTTGTTGAAATGAAACTCTTTGCAATGACGTCAGAGCACACGCTAACTTCGATAAATCATTATCGGAATTGTCAGATTTACAGAGAAAGAATAAGTTACCTTGAAAAAGGTCCACTCCTTATGTCGATAGGATCTTTTACCCGTGGCTGCTACTTGTTATTGGGAATAGCAGAATCAGTGTGTCGTTTCAGGTGACTGACTCACAAGAAACTCTATCATGTGTTTACACAGACTTGAACAACGGCTGCTGTGTGAAGAAAGAGGTAAGCTTGTTTACACGCCGCTGAAAAAGCCCTTGTGCAAGACTTAGTGTAGAGCTTAACGCGAACTAACACGAACGTATAGGGGAACTTTTTTCAGGAGTAATTGGACCGAAGGCCAACATTACATCATGCTGACAGGTCTTTTTGCGGTCAATCAAGCGATTGTTGTACAGTGCAGAAGACTCTTGTCCAACACATTTTATCAATCTCAACACGACCGTACGTAAGCAGCAATACGATTTGGGAGATTTTAGTCGAGAAGTTCTGAACTGCACATTTGAGACATTTTACCATGCTGAAAAGCCAGATTTTAGATTTAGATTAAATTCAACGTCCCTTATTACAACATGGACATTGTTGTTCACGAAAGGATTGGATACATTCTACACCAGCCTCTAGCACATTTTACAAAGACTAAATCAAATTTTGCTTTGCTTACTCGCAACTCGACTCAAGTTGTGCACACAAACCCCACCCACACACACACAATAACACGGAAACAGACATACATACAAACACACACATAAACACACACACACACACACACATACCAAAATTCTCTTACCGCTACTTCAGGTGAAGTACAACATAGATAGTGTCAACGACTAGCGGTAAATTC
>NC_049992.1:20110068-20139267 GCF_000003815.2 Branchiostoma floridae | reverse complement strand
GCATATATGTTATCTGCTCATGTTGCATCTATAATAACTCACATGTTACATTTATTATAAATAATGGGATTATGCAATTTCCACATCAATATGCAAATAGCCCCTGCTATCTCAAAACCAATCGCTAGTGGGCCCAACGTTATGTTAATTAATTCTGAGCAAAAAGCTATATCTCTAATAATCCAATTTTGTGACCATAGCTTGTTCAGAGCTTGAGATATCCAAACCGGGAGATGCACTGCAGTATTAAAGGAAGACGCTGGGGGGTGGGGGGGGACAAAATCTAATCATTTCCAGCTTTCATCACACCCCACCACCACACCAAGTATAAAGCTAATCCATTCAGCCGTTCTAGAGTTATCTTGTTGACAGACAGAGAGACAGACAGGCACACAAACGCTGGTGATAATATAACCTCTATGGCATTTTATGGAGATAATTAATGGTAAATCGACTTGTTCTTGCAAAAGGTCTTAGAAATGGCTTCATAATTTTTTTTTACTCGTGCATCGTCTCCACCTCCTTTCGATCTCCGGCAGTAGTCTTCGCCTCATGCCATGAGATGTTTACATTCTCTAGGTCTTTCTTCACCCCTCTCCTCCATGACAGTCTGATGCCCGAGGTCCGTATTGAGTTTTTTAAATACACCGTCGTACGAACAATTCGTACCTCATATGCATCACAATTGTTGTTTTTTAAGTCATATTTATGTACGAGTATTGGGCCGTACTGTATGCCTGCGTACGTCAAACTGACAAAAACTGTTGGGGCGCGCATGAGGTGTGTATTGTGCAGTACTGCTGCGTAGGAGAAATGTCACTATGGACTTTATAAGGAGTTGATATACACGCTCGTCTGAACGCACATTTAGTCTTGTCAGGAATCACCAGCTAATCATAATAAAGTTTATATATCCCTGTTGTATATCGCTGGCGTTGATATTAACTGCATCGCAAATAGTTTTTCTGAGTTGTTGAAATGAGACTCTTTGCTATGACGTCTTAGCACACTCTAACTTCAGTTTAATAAATCATCATCGGAATTGTCAGCTTTACAGAGAAACAATAAGCTACCTTGGAAAAAGTCAACTCCTTATGTCGTTAGGATATATCACCTGTGGCTGCTACTTGCTATGCTATTTACAAAAGCACTATCATGTGTTTACACAGACTTATACAACAGCTGCTGTGTGATGAAAGAGGCACGCTTGTTTAAACGCCACAGCTAAACCTTAGTACAACACATATTATAGAGCTCAACACGAGCGTGTCGGAGAACTCTTTTCATGAGTAACTCAGAGAAGGTCAACATTGCATCATGCTGCCGGTCTTTTTGCGGGCATTCCAGCACTTGTAGTACCGACAAGACGCCAGTTAAAATCACAACAATTGTGGCGTCGGGCGTAGTGTTACTAGTAGAACGTTTAGCTCGAAATTTTGTACTTTTTTTGTACTTATGCTTCAGAAAGTAGCCCTTAAAACTAGTCACGGACACCTGACACAATGAAATAAATAGATAGGCCTCGTTCAATGAACAACGGAATCAAATATTAACTTCATCTTTTTAACCTATTATCATGGTTATAATTGACCCCAAAAGTCTCAGCTGGTGACAAGTTAGACACCTTGGCTTGACATAGATGGAATGATTTACAAACACTCCAAGATTTCGGACACATGGTGGCAGTTCATGGCAATCTGAAAACCGTACACGTCAAATCCACCAACTAATGCATGGCCGCTCCATCTCAAGTGTACTTTTGGTAATCACTATATAAACTCAAAGCCATTGTTGAAGGAGAAAAGCGGTCCTGAATTTTAAGGAGGAGAGAATTACAGGTCTGTGTACCCCTGTCACATTGCGCGAAAATTGGACGGACGACGATTCCTCAAGCCATAAAGCTAAGGGCACAGCGTGCCGTACGTGCAAATTCGTGCTGTCTACGTGCCAAAACGTGGACAATGTTTGGGGATCCGTAAGTGTTAAGTACCGCCTCCGTACGGATTCTTACGGAATCCAACGGATTTTAGCGCACGCAGACACGCTTCCAACTTCTACGTTCCCTTGTGTTATCAATCTTCCTGTACGGCGCCGAGTCTTGGACTCTAAATGCAGAGATTGTGAAACGGATAAATGCATTCGAGATGAACTGCTACCGAAGACTATTTCGTGTCCACTGGTCAACTCACACTTCTAACAGAGAAGTCATGCAGCGTGTTAAGTCCCTAGTAGGCCCGCGTCCAAGTTTCCTGTCACTAGTGAAAAAGAAGAAACTACAGTGGTTTGGCCATGCCACAAGAGCAAAGGGCACTTTGACCCACACCATACTCCAAGGAAGGGCGCAGGGTGCAAGACCTAGGGGTCGTCCACGACGGACTTGGACTAGTGATTTGAAAGACTGGTCAGGACAAACAGTCAACCTTCTTGCAACCTTGGCTGAGGACAGAAAAGGGTGGAAAACCTATGTTGATGTATGTGCTGCCCATACGGCCGGTGAGGCTATGGGACCGGTGAGGTGAGGTGAGGAGAGACACGCCGTAGATTTTTACGTGCAGGCAAAACTTTGCCGCCCGTACGAACCAGGCCAGGCGACGCGCGTGCCTTGTACAGCAAATGCGAGTAAGAAAGGAAACCGTATTTCCGCAGCAAGTGTATGTACGGCCTGCATATGGTAACTTGGCAATCGCACAGACATCGTACGTACCACTTAACACTTGAAACGAACGATGCATGCAACCGCTCACGGTACGGTTATAAATTGCGCAAACATGCGAATGATGTGCGTTGATAGGTGCATCCTAGGCCTGCTCTTACCATTCCTTTCCCACGTTTGAGTAACTCATAATATGATATCCGAAATGTTTCCTTTCCCCTTTAGTTTAAAGAGCAAATGGAGCACAATTCGACTCCATCTGTCTGTTAAAGCTGTTACCATAGTGACATTGTACACAAAAAATCTCAGCTGGTGACAAGTTTACACACACTGACTTGAAAGAAAAAGCATACAGTGACTGGCTTTTCATGGCATTCTAAAGATCATTACAAACCCGACCGTAGCATCTTTAAATTGTAATTACACATAAAGTCATAGCCAAAAGGGAAAATGTTTATGTTATTCAAAGAGGAAGCCTGTACTTTAAAACCACCCAATAAATTGGTTAGATCACAGCAAGTAAATTTTATTGATGACATCCTCTGCAGACAGCAAAAATAGTGCGATAGGGCGAAAAAAACAAGTTGTAATAAACGTTGTAACAAGAATTAAAGGGACAAAATATGGTATCAGAGCCAACAAGGCATTAATTCCTGTATTCAAGACATGTACTGGTGTGGTAAAAGTGACACTAGACTGAAATCACTAACAAAGTTGGTAACCACACTCATGGCTTCCATGTTGGCGTCACTTTTACAACTATCCAATTAGTTTCATTTCTACAACTACAGTCATGGGTACCTCGCAAGTACAATTATTATTCTACAACACAACATATTTGCTCATTTTGTTACTTTTGTTTGCTTGTTTACTTTTTCACACAACAAAATACAGAAAACGATACAGTAAAGAAGGCATAAAAAACAGGTGCAGAAGAAGGGAAAAGCCGTAAACGGCTTCGTTGTGCTATCTGCCCTCCTCCTCAGTACTAAACAAATGTATGGTAGTCGGTAGATAACAAAGAAGAGTAACCCATAGGATGTGATAATGATACAAAAGGATAATCAAATGATAATAATAATCTAAATTGAGATAAGATAATATCTGACAATATGGGACTACTATAAGGGGCTAGGGTTGTTTGTGAGATGGGTTTTCAGGGCACATTTAAACGTATAAAGAAAAGAATACGTTCTTTGTATATTTGTCTAAAGGCTGTTGCATATTGTGACACATCTGTATTTTACATAGGACTGCGCTAATGATGTGCGAAATAGGGTTATCTAGTTGATTTCTTTGCCTGGTATGATAGTTGTGTACAAGTGAATTAGGGTTAAGAAATTTTCAAATACATCGGGGAGTTTGTTGGTTCCGAAGTTAAACGTGAATATACTAATTTACAACTTTTTGATAGCATGCATATTTGATTTCAATTTAAGAAATAGAGGGGTCGATCTTATAGAAAATCAGAGGCAGTTGCTATTCGCGTGCATTGCTTTTGTAGGGTTATAAGAGGGTGTAGGGTTGTACTTTATTTACTTGATCGTCATGTTGACCATCCGTGCAAAAAAAAAAATTCTTGTTTTTCTTCCCTGAAATCGGTCGAAAACTAATGCGCGTGCTGATGTCATCCATAAAACTAGCCACAATGCCGGACACGTATTGTAGATACAATAAGACAATAATACACAGTTGACAGAGCAGAGTTTAATGTTTCAATTTGAAGTTGGTTTCCCAAAATTTGAACGTTGCTGTTATTAGGAGCTTGATTGAAACTTTGCTACAACTATCTGGATCATTCTAAAGGGTCTGATAGTGTTTTTTTTTTTCTAAACTAGTAGAGAAAATTATTCGAATCGTTGACAATCATTTTATGCTTATCCTCCTCTGTCTCTGTTAACAGCATGTAGACAGTCTGGGATTTTTATTAGTTTATGTATTTATTTGGGTCAATTCAGCCCTCTAGCTGCTGGGATGGTCACAGTAGGGAGTATTTCCTTAGTGTATTACCCAGGGTACACGGGTTTCTCTTTAATTGTTTGAACAATCCTTTACCTTTAGTTACCTTTGCGAAGCTGGTGTGTTACGCCGAACGGCGGTTATACCGGCTATATAGATACAGATACAGATTCAGATACAAGTTAACTTTTGATTAACGGTGAAGTAACATAGCAAACGTAGTAACATAGAATGGGTGATACCTGACAGTCGTTAATTGGACTCATCGTTATATGAATATTCAGGAGGTTGAAGATGGTAGCCTAAAAACAAAGAAGGCATTAAGTGGTATAAACAATGACCTCACTGTGCGTAGTGTCAGAATGGTCAGAGCCACACTGTCACGTATTCCCAGAACTGTTGGGTTAGACACAGGATAGCGACAACAAGGCAACAATGAGGTAGCCAGCTGTAAAAAATCACTCGGAGGTGCAACGAACGTTAGTTCAGTCAACACCCTTAGCTGCTGTGGTCCTCTTGTTTGCAAGCAAGGGACACACAACTGTGGGAGAGAACACAAAAAAAAAACACCACTCCCCCAACAAAAAACAAGAACAACGACTAATATTTTTGTCAATACACAATACACCGTGTTTTTTTGCTATTAGCAAAACTTTCTACAACAGATTAATCCTGTTAGAATTTTCGGGAAGTTAAGCTGAAAAAAAAGCAGAATGTTTTCCCGTAGCCTTGTTTCAAACTTCACGCACACAATACCATTAGCTCGCCCTGTAGTATTGTGTGCGAGTACTATTTAAAAAGAAAAAGAAAACCATATTTACTTGATTTTTGGACAATGTCTAACATAACCATAACATAAGGCTCATCTTATAGTACTGTGTGCGATTGAAAAAGAAATTATTATATTTACAACATACATCTAATATCCTATCCTAGCTCTAAGCTATGATCGGCTCCTGACGGAAGAACAAATAAAAGAACACACAAACAGGAGTATCATGTATTCCATTATCAGGGTTCACCTAAACATTTCGGCTTGTACAGACAATTTCCCTCTCAGTTATAACACTCTTAATGTAGCAGATTGTCAGACGAAACCCTCGGCTGTCGTTTAACCCTATCTAGACCGGGCTTTTTTGGGGATTCCTGGGGCCCGTGGGGGGGGGGGGGTCTGCTTTGACCCCTCCTTTCGTAATTTCAAAACGGTTGGGGTTACAATCACCAAATTTGAAGGGGATTACGTACTCGTAAAGTTTTTATGCAATTCTAATATCGTTTTGACGTAATATGACGTAATTACGACGTCATTATGTCATACGTTTTAGCTAAAAGCGCCTTAATTGGAATTTCCGCTATAATTAAGCGTATTAAACAGCTTGTTGAAGACAGCGGTTTAGACCTGCAACAAATTCCCGCAGCGATGGATGACAAAGAGGGGTGGAGGAAACTAGTTGGAGATTCCGAGCTCGCCGGAGTGAGTGAGTGATACAAAACGACGGCTATAAAGGTACCTTATTGGTATGGAAGTCTGCCAAGTCTTTGAAAACGACACTGACGCTGTATGACGTCATTTTTACGCCATCTAGGCTCGACAACCTTAGATTTTCTAAAATACGTTTTTTTTTACATATTACCCCAAAATCAATAGAAGTGGACTTGACAGGTTCAAGTGATTGTGTTTTGTAAGAAAATAAAAGATTTTGTCGGACTTTGAGTAAAAATAACCTTTTTTTTATCGTTGATAATGCTATTGTCCGCCATCTGGGATATTGGCACATGACGTCATCAAATTAGCTTAAATTAGGAATATTTGATTACAAATATAACTTAGGATTGCACAGTATGTTTTGGTATAGATAAACAAGTGTGGTCAAGCAATAAAACCATAAAATCCCATTATTCAAACTGGATTTCGTAAATTTTGTGAAATATGCCTGTCAGAAACCCGTTGCCATGGCAACAACAAAAGTTGACACTTTTTTTTTCTTTTGTTGAATTGTTGGCAACAATATTTTCGGAAAAGTCACCAAGTTTTGTAGTTCTAGCACACGGCGTTCGGCAGTTTTACGACGTCATATTTTCCGCGGGCACTTTTAGCCCCCCGTCTAGATAGGGTGAATAAGAAGACTATTAGGTTCACACTCCTTGTCAAATACGCTAGGAAAAGCTCGGTGCGACTGTAACATTCAACATCAGACCATGCTAACAGTGACAACCGATAGATAAAGCTTTTGGATTTTAAAAAGAATGCATAAATATACGGCTACGGTTCCATCGTTTATAGACGTTTTTTTCTTTAAATTCCATATCTTTTTACAGATCAATATATCTTTAAGACCTTTTAAAACTCAAGTTAAGTATAACTTTATATAAGATTCAAACAAAAGATGTTCGGAGTGTATATCTCCCATTAGATATTAGTTGCTTTGTATGAGTACGGTCATTGGTGTCTATATGTAATTACCGCACGTTAAAGTTGAGTCTTTGTGGTCATTTAAAGGGAAGCATTTATATAACAGGAGGTAACGGGCGGAAGGAAATGGCCGGGCTCCTCCTTTAAATACCATAATCCTACGGATAACAATCAAGATCACAAAATGGTTATTTGGGACTACTTTTTACTTTGCCTATGGGAACATTTTTATAACGTAGGTCTGTATTATCTTTTATGGGCTAGCTTCTCTGGCTGATCTCGGGCGCTTATTTAGCATCTAAGTGCGCTTGTCGGAGAGACAACCAGTGTCCAGATATGTCAATTCGCAGGTGTTTGGCCTACCCTGAACCTGGTATGTGAGTAATTCTACCCAACGCTACGACCGTGTTCCAAACTGTACACTGAAGATCATGCCTAGTCATGGCTGATTGCTCATTTTCCTAAAAATGTGCTGGAGTCATGTACTGAGGATTACATGGTCTTACAGGCTACTGTGGCTCTGATGACAGTTGTGTTTGTGGTCTGTGTCGCAAGTGCTTTTGCTGTTCCGACAGCCGTGCCCACCCCTGCGGCAAAGGGAAACCACGACGTGGGACCTTTTTCTTAAAAGGCTTTTACTTATCAGACCTTAACAACATATTCGAACTCCGTTTTTGCTTTAATTACAGACGAGGACAATGTGGCACTACACTTAAGTTAGTAAGTTATTTTGATTGTGCCACAGACGACAGGTCAGACAGAAGGTGAAGATTTGTCGGAGGTTTTCTGGGCTGTAAGTGTAGTGGGTTGTTATCCACTGTGTCTGGAGCCGTTCTCTAACGTTAAGGAGATTGATGTTATCAACTATATCAGCTTTGTGGTAGGGTAGTAAAACTATAAGACTACAAAACGTGGCAATATTGTTAAGGTTTGGGCAATCACAAGTCCATGTGTAATATAAGGTTATTAGAGCCAAAGAAAGGCAGGGCTATCATTCTACAATTGACGTCAAATGTTAACCTGTATATCCGATACATGTGTATATATATATATATATATATATATATATATATATATATATATATATATATATGATAATAGTGGATTTTCTCATAATCTAGATTTAAGATATGGCTTATAACATATCTTGTGAATCTGCCTTTTCACAAAAGGTAAACATTTCCCTTTTCACAGCTGTAATAACCCAGGGTGGTGTTACAATCATTGCCATGCTATGTGTTATCCGAGACAGTGCTAGGGACTTAATGATAGTGATTTTTCTATTAAGGGTTAGATTTCTACATCTCAAGACTTAGTAGTATATTTTTACTGTCTGTATCTTCTTCTTAAAGTTCTAAAGTCCACATTCGTGGTGTAGGAAAGAGTTATAGATGTATTTGCCGCATGATTCTACTAATGTCTTTGGAAAAGATATGGTGTGCCATGTCTATCAACAAGTTCTATCCCATAAACCTTCACATTTTTAGTCTGTGACCAGACCCTCTGGTCGACAGACTTTTAGTTTTGTCACGTTTACGCGCGTTCGCAGCTGTATCTGTATGTTCCCGTTGTCTGAATTCTATGTGGTTTGGCAGGTCCTTTGTACTGAGGTTGACGATGATGCACGTGAACTTTTTTTGCGGCAGGTGGTTTTATTATGGATTTTATAAAAATAACACCCCTACAATTTGTTCGTCTTGCGGTGTTTTGGTCCAGATCCTCTGTATGTGGGTCATGGTGTCATTGGAATTTGTCAAGCAGATGCGTGGTGTTACCTGATCGTCAAAGTTATTCGCGTTCGCATCGGTATCTGCATGTTCCCATTGTCGCATACGTACGTTGTTTGGCAGGTCATCTGCACTGAGGTTGACGATGATGCACGTTGTTTTTTTTGTTTGTTTTTGCGGCAGTTGGTTTTATTAGGGACGCAATAAAAATAACACCCCTACAAAATGTTCATCTTTCGGTGTATTAGTCCAGATCCCCTGTATATGGGTCATGCTGTAATTGAGATATTGCAAGCAGATGCGTGATGTTCTCTGGTCGTCAATGTAACGCGCGTTCGCATCTATATCTGCATGTTCCCGTTGTCGCATACGTTTGTGGTTTGGCAGGTTCTCTACACATAGTTGGACGATGATGCAAGGTGTTTTATTTTTTCGGCAGCTGTTTTTATTATGTATGTAATAATTTCAGAAATCACCCCTGCAAATTGTACGTTTCACAGTGTATTGGCCCATGTCTGCATATGGTGCCCGTTGAGGTAATTGGGTATAGTTAAGCAGATGCGCGATATGTGCAAGAATTTTACGCGCGTTTGCTTTCTACCTCTTATTCAACAAGTTTATCCGTACTACTTTATGTACCAGCATCATGGACCCCGGGATTCACCCATTAACACTGTGTCATGCTACCTTATGGCTTCACACTAGTTAAAAACTTATCGCACAGTTCATCATCAACAGCTGTGTGTTATCGTATGTGGGACATGGGAACCGACATCTAATGTTCCACTAATGACCCTGTCAATCAAATGCCTCCTGTCGCCGTTTGCAATGAAGCGTGTAAGAATTCTCGTCCCAAATGAAGTTTAGCCATATTATATTCCCGGACTTCGACTAAGAAACATCAAGGTCCTATTCCGTGCTTCATACTTATTACGTCCATAACAGAAACATGTTAATACTTGGTGCGTTTGTCAGTCTGCCTGTCGGTCTTGTAGGTGTGTCTGTGTGTGAATGTGCCTGTGTATTAGAGTAGACCATCCGGTAACTTATCGTCACCATATCTTTTTGACTTTGGCCACATGTTATCTCACAATCCATACCTGTTTAGTAAGATTCACATGACACAGAAATATTAGGCAACTTTAGATACAACGATATATCTAACACCATGAAAAGAATCATATAGGATATAAGCACAACGTCACACACCAAAGAAGACAAAACAACCAACATATACCAGACCGACGTCACAGACTATGTTACCTACGGTCACTTGTTAACATTTAAAGTTAGGCTTGAAACACTACAAAAATCTTGAATATGTCTGAATACATTTTCTATAGATGTAACATCGGATAAAAGCAGGTGGTGTTATCGGCTAGTTGTGAGAGTTTAATTTCAACAGTTTCATTAAAATTGGCTTTTACTTTTTGTAGAGCTATATCATGTGCATTCTTAATATCCACAGGCATAACTTCTGCTGCTGAAAAAGATGAGCATATAAAGGACATCCTTGGCGGATTCAGACATCATTGATTGATGATATTACACATGATATCTTTGTACATGCATGGCATAAATGAAGAACGTGCTAAATTGAGTAAAAAATCTTATACTTTCCACCTGAATTTTCAGAATCAAAATCTTTCGCAAAGTAAAAAAAAAGAGCACCAGGGTATTTTTTGGTTTCTGTGTGTTCAATAATGTCTTTGATCAGGCGCACATTTTGTTCGATAATTCCTTCTTTGATATATGTAGTTTTAGTCATACATATGGTCAATCAACTTGTGTAGTACTCTGTACAAATACGGGTAAAGGTTTTTTAGTATTCAGAAGGCTTTTAGGCCGCCAGTTCTAAAATTCCTTGGCTTAGCTCATTCTTGTTATGTATGGGTCTTTTGTATGGGTCAGGTGGGATACCATTTAATTTTTGTTTATATTAAGGGCAAAAAGGCTTCTTTGCATTCTTATTTGGTTATTGTTTTGTCAAGAAAAGCCCTATCATATTGGTCTAAAATAGTTTACGATAATAATTGGTACAGTCGCTCAAGATTTGTGTGGTCTTTTTCACTTCCTTTCTCTCAATGTTTGATTTTAAACAATCAATTTTCTTCTTTTTTGCCTCGTTTTTTCCCAAGATATTAAAAATATTTAGAGTTTACCCCTTCTCCCCACAACATAGCTCGGCCTTTAATATTTTCATCATGGGACGTTCTCTTATAGATATTTTCTAGATCGGAATTCACCATTTGTTGGACTCCAACAATTACAGTTCTGATACAAATTACACAGTAGTTTTCTCTAAAGATATTTTTTTAAATATTGCTTCGTTTACCCTGTATTGTTTGGGGAACTCTGATTATTTAATAACGCACATGCCAAGCTTATCTCTGCTTGACTTCTGTGCTGTTTATTTGTTGTTCTATTATATTATAACTTCTGAGACATACTCTTCATCTTCTAAAAGGCTCATATTTGAATTATAGATTTGAGGCCCCCATTTCTAATCCCTGTTACTCTTAAACGACTTATCATATGACCACCATATTTTCAGATAATGATTATTCAAACTATAGCTGTGCCAAAGTTCAAGCAAATTGATTTGCTGTGAATGGTCACTAAAATGGTAAAAAAAAGGAATTTTTGTCAATTTGGAAATTTACATCAACACATCATTTTTAAACATCTGCTGCACATCACAACAAAAATGTAATAACGAGCATAGCTATATATCATTTTTATTATTAGAATATGCACGCTCCTACCCATCGCCGCGAAGAAGCCATAGGTTTAGATTGTGGGCTTACCTATCAACAAATAAATCTACATGGAATCCACAGCTGTCATTTTGGTTTGTTTTGCGTTTGTCTCAATTACATTAACAAACCGTAGATTGTGTGCGTTTCTATACAGCGTGTGACTGTACCCTAGCTAGTATTTTCTACAGTTAACGGGGTTTTAAAAAAAGAAGCAAGTTTACTATTTGGGCAGTAAACTGTTGCCAAAATGGTGATACACTATATCAATGGGAACTTTAAAATGTACCTAATTTGGTGGCGCTGCGAGGGTGTTAAGATTACACTTCTAGACTGCCAAGAGGGGAGTTATGTCACAATAGGGAGTTCGGCACGGCAGCGATATTGGCCTTCCCCGCGAAATTTTACCCCACGTTACTTTAGCCAATCACAGAAGTGCGTTCCATCCTAATACCACGGTGGGGAGACATTTTTCTCCTTAAAAGGCACCTCATAGATAATATGCACAAAATTTGCATACGTACTGCTATAAATTTGCAAATATAGTCACTGAAGACCAGAGCGCGCCGGTCCTGAGGAACACGCACCCTTTTAGTGGCCTTCAACGCACACAACCATCGGTAAAAGTAAGTTGTAATATTTTTCTTTTTTTTAATTTCAGGTACGATTTAAACAAAATCGGGAATAATTCTCCATAAAAGATGAAAAAATGCGACTTCTTTGGCCCTTTTTCTGAGTCATTCTTAGGTACAGAATAGAGAATAACCTAGTGGTTGTATGGGTATACTTAGTTTGGCATTCTGAGGACAGGAAAGATCTAATTTTTACGTTGTTCTTTCTTCTAAAAAAAGGGTGTAACAAATGTCAAAATGTGCCAAAGAGTGTGTATATCTTAGAGCAAGCTAAGTGATATCAACTCTTTATTTTGCAATCACAAAATGTCTCATTTTCTGACGGGAGTGTCGGTGGTATAATTACAACTTACACGTTGTTCCCCGTTCTCTGTAATCTTTCAAATGAAATGTTGCCAAGAGGGGAATCTATTATTTTCCATTTGTAAAGATTTTTTTTTTCCTAGCAGAAATCTATGTAGTAATTTGTACAATAAAATTTGCAGTTTCCGTTCAGTTGTGTAGTAAATTGTTCGGTCAATCCACGGAAATTGAAACGATTCCAGATTTCTGTCAAAAATGGCCGCCCTTTTTTCCAAACTGTGGGGCTTTCAATTTTATCTAGGATTAGTTTATTATACGGATACTTGCATGTGTACCTTTTGTGATGGATGAATGAATGAAGGGTTTATCTATTTGTTGCACAACACGAATTCAATGAAAACAACATTTGGCATCCAGCTGGCTGAATTGCACGTTTTTTTTCATCGATTCTTAATACATGGAGTTAAAAACTATCTGATGAATTCCACTCATACAAAATAAAACTAAGTATCTTTTAAAACTTTATGCAGACACATTTTATATAGGCAAGAGACGGAAACATACAATAATGACAAAAATTATGAATAGAATTATCCAAGTCTACTAGTGTTAAGCTTTGCTCGTTTAACAGTTTTACGAATTATAGAATGTGGGAGTTCCTGTAACGGTTATTTCTGCATCTTACTGTTTTAAACAAGTCCTCGAGTTTCTCGTGAATCCGCCGTGGATCTCGCCAGCCCCTGCCGGGAGCACTAACGGGTCGAGCTTTTTGGCAAATTTCAAGCACAAGTCAATCCTTCTTTTTTCAAGTGTCCGATGGTTTGTGGTCAGAAGCGCAGTCTCATAGTCTATGTAATGTTCCCCGAGGATAATCCGCAGTGCTCTTTTCTGTACTATTTCCAGACGTACAGTTTGTTAGCCCAGGGTGCCATACTGGATCACAATACTCTACCACCGGACGTACATAGGATGTGATAACTTGCACAAGGTCATCGGTTGGAATTTAAAGCGATTTACTTTTCTTAACATGAACATTCTTCAATTCGCTTTTGATAGCATTTTGTCTACTTGTTCTGACTATTTCAAGTTTGCAAGTTTGCCACACGCCAAGTAGAGAGGTGCTATTTCCAGCTGTGTTCTTTCAATTTTGAGGACAATTGGACTGGGGTGCACTTTCATCCAGCAGAAAACCATGACCCTACACTTTTCTGCATTGTTTAAGTTTGGCCCAGTCACTAAACGTGTCAAGCTCACTCTGTAAGACATAAGATTCACTGTAACTCAGCCACAGAGAGGTCATCAACAAACTTCTACTCTCGTACCAGTGCTTCTCTTAGTGCGTTGTCAAAGACGGACCAGAAATATAATCGGATCAAGGAGTGTACCTTGAGGCACTGAATATGACATACTTTCCCAGTCAGAGAGTAAGCTGTCAAAGCGCACTCGCTGTGGTCGGCTGGAAAGAAAGTTACTGATCCATTGTATTAGACAAGGTGACGCTCCAAGCTTTAACAGATTTTTTAACGATACAGTATGATCAATTCCTTCAAATGCTTTTGAGAAATCCGTCATGACTATTGTCATAATGTATCCCAGTTCGTCTAATTCCTTGTTCACGTAATCTAACAGGCTGATAAGATAATGTGTGGTTGATCTCCCCTTAAGACTGTCGTCTTGCTGAGGGTCAAGCGACGGCCCGATGTTCCGTAGAAGCAACTTAGATACAAACGTCTCAGCAACTTTGGCAAACTGTGAGATCAAAGACACCGGACGCAGTTTACTTATTGATAGTGGCTGTGACTTTGGTACTGGGACTACTATCGCGTCCTTCCACTGTTGTGGCACGTATCCTTCATTCAGTAATGCGTTGAGAATGTCGGGGAGATGTGTACTTAACTCAGGCAAAATCTCTCAGGACTCGGGAACTCAGTTGGTCAGGACCGGGAGCCTTCCCCGCTTTCAATTTTCTCAAAATGTTATAAAAGTCCCAGGGGTAGACCTCTCTCGGTGGGGCTCTACATGGCATGTGTAGTGGCAGTAGTGTCGGGTCCAGGCAAGGTCGACCTTGAGCCACAGCGGCAAACTGTACTCTTGAAGCAGAGGTTAGGCTCCGGCTGTTTCTTTAACGTTTTAGTCGTTTTTATCGGGCTTTCTTTTTTGTATTGTATCTTGCTGTGTCAAAACCTAACCTCTGCCGGCACTGACCTCGGGGCGGAGCAATACTATTCAATTCTAAGGAAAGGTGCCAGAACCCCTCCCGGGAACCATCAAATTGTCATTAGGGGTAAATATTTTACGGCCCTGCATTATGACACTTCCAGCATCATCCGCCCAGCTGCGGAAACCGCCCGCCAAGTCTCCTATTCACACAACACAATAACCTCTGATGACCTCGCACCCGTACGCATACGTGCAACTTTCTAGGGCAGAATTACAGTCAATTCATAGCGTTAAAAGTGCAATAAATAAGACGTTTTTTGTGAGCTACTGTAAGTGTGGCAGAATTGAGCAGATTGCAACATTGTTGTTTTTCTGGTTATGTTGATATGTTTTGTTATGCTTTTGTTGTGTTTCTGGGATGCAGCTTATCATCATAGAAGTGTGAAGTCTGGCAATCTTCAACAGCAATGTCGCCTTATTGGCACCAAGAAAATTGTTAGCATCATCGTGATCACTTTGGATGCAAATCATATTCTTTGATCAATCAGTATATCAAAGAGAAGCCATGTAGGTGTTACGTTACGTAGAAGTGTCAGGCCCACTTCCCTACTGTGAAACTGTCTATTGTCTGTGTCCGTGATTCTGAACAAAGAAGCCAAGAGTTGGAAGTTGGGAACAGTTGGAGAGAGGCTACTTGACCAAAAAGAACACGTTCAGAACACGAGTTATAAAAAAATTGCAGTACCAAGGGAAGCCGCTAAGGGGCAAAAATTGAATTTTATCAGTGTCCATAACACCCCACCAACACACTAAGTATGAAACCAATCCATTTAATCGTTCTTGAATTATCCTGTTGATAGACACACAGGCACACAAAACAAATGTTAGTAAAAAGAATATATCAATTTTTCAACATTCCGCATAAATCATGACAATCAGCACTAATTGCACATGCTAATGCAGCTGCAAGCGTATCTACTTGATTAAGAAAGAACATATTGACAGAATTTACAGAAGGAATCTACAAGAATGATGTTTGGAGATAAAATGACAAGAGTCATATTTAGGTCATTCTTTCGGTTTCGTTGAATGACCATTTGGAAATGAAATGTGTTTCGTCTCCCACTGCTTTGATGTACAATATTTACAAATTCTTTCACACACTGGTAAGCTCTTATATCTCCCTCTTTCCACTTCAAGAGGATGAGCGCTCATTCTGACTTTGCTTAATGCGGAGCGAAGCTCGAAATTAACTAGTCCTAAGTACTTCTCTCAAGCGTATACAGATTTACAAGTTTTGTATAATCTCAACTTACCGGTATCTATACTTATATTATGTAGAGACGTCTGGATATACATATTGGTAATTCTGTTCCTTATCATATTACATACATATACAAGGTCACAGAGTGAGTTGTCAGAGTACCAGATATAAGAATATCCACTTTAATCAAGTATATCTTTAACACGCTGTAAAAGTGATCGTTGTGCTGTTCCAAGAGTGCATTTACTTGTATTGGATGCGTAGTGAAATCCATTTGTGTTAAACACAACCAATATTTTACAAGTCGAACTGAAATATCTATGTCTAGTGGAAATCTGCCTAATTCGGACCTACATGCTAAATTACTACTATTTCTAGAGACTCCAAGAATGTTCTTGCAGAATTGGTTGTGTGTAATTTCGATCGGAGATGTATCATTTAATTTCTCAATACCCCAAATTTCAAAACCATATAACAGAATGGGTTTAACGCAGGATTCGAATATTCTTAGAAGGCTACCGGGTGAGACTGATGAACGAGTTAGACATTTGAAGCTGTGCATGGCTTTGCGCGCTTTGTTTGACAATTGTTTTTTGGCTAATGAAAAGGTACCTGATGATGTTATGGTAATACCTAGGTAGCAGTATGAAGTACGATGTCTACTCTCTCTTGTCCGAAAAAAAGTTTTGTTTTGAAAATAATCGGCCAGATTTGTTGACTATAATAATTTTTGTTTTCTTTAGGTTCACTTCGAGCTTCCATTTGGTGCAGAATATGTTTAGTTTATCTAACATCCATTGGCATAATACCGGTCGGTTTACTGCAATTTCTCAAGCAATGCTAATTTGGCAAATGATCAACGCATCATTTTCTCCAGTTACATGTTGCTGTTACAGCTTACCTTTGCCACTTCTTCTGTGTAAATTATTTTGTCTCTCTGGTCCTGCTAAAAACATAAGATCGTAATTGGAACACACCGCGGAATTGCACGGAGAACGGGCGCGTGGTTGGAAGGGGGTGCACTTTACCGGTCGAACGAAACACGGCACAATTAACTGCCGCTATGTACCTTTATTCATCCTCTATTGTTCCTTTCTTTCCTGTTAGTAGTTGCACACAAAAAAATCTGCATGAGCATACAAAAAGTCATGAGAAAATGGGCGTATACTGACAAGAATTTTCATTTAATTTTGGTCCGTCACAACCGCTATGACGTAAAACTTTACTGCTGGCCGTAGCATTAAAAATGGCGGGAAAATGGCGGCGTACGTTCAATTTGACCCATTCAGCCGTAGATCCGGGCTATTATGCAACGGTTCCTCACACTTTTACACGAGTTGTAGGTCACCAAAAGAAATTCAAGATTGCTGTTGAATCATGCTCGTCTTGTGCCGTGAGCACATGTGATTATTATCTACAAATCTGGCGATGAACGTGACAGTGTGTTTGTCCCACGACGAGCTCGCCTGCCCCTAAAATGACCTGAAAACTTTTGGCCTTGTTGTCTTCGAATGCGTTGTTATCGATGCTTTGTAAATTATGTATTGGGCACCTAGATGTCTGAAGTGTGCATACCTCAGAAATAACTATTGTTGCATGTGTAGATCTCTTTAAGTTCCACTATATTTAATCGACCGGTATAAGGCTTATGACCGGTATTATGCCAATGCATGTTAAAGCGCTTTGCAGTCCTTTTTCGGTCTCAGAGAATAAAACAACATCGTCTGCATATAGTAAACATGACGCTAATAAATTATTGAGTGCGGGTGGATAACATTCGGTATTATCTAACTCGTGAACAAGGTCGTTTATAAAAAGGTTAAAAAGGGTAGGGCTTATGTTGAACCCCTGCTTGACACCCTTATTGGTAACAAACGGAGGTGTTAGGCCGGATGGCGTTTTGACGCATGTGCTGGGTTTTTCATACATGCATTTAATAAGAATGTAAAAGTTCCTGGTTGGTTTGGTTGGGTGAGATTAGTTTGTACTCGTCTAAGAACTCTGTAAGGCGTGTGTTTAAAATAGAATAGTGAATAGTTTTGCTCGTCACTGAGATTCCCCTGTAATTGTTAGGGTCATCTTTTGTACCACCTTTGTGTAATGCTACAATGTGGCCGATGCACCATTCGTGGGGAAAGTACCCTGCAGACAGGAACAGGTTAAAAAGTTTGACTAGTGGTTCTAATATAATGTTTGATGAGCACTTCAACATTTCATTTCGAATGAGATCACTTCCCGAAGCTTTGCCGTTTAAGATTAGAGAGTGCCTGTTTAACTTCAGCTTTGCTTATTGGGAAGTCCAGGGGATTATTTTTAAGATTTTTCTCCAGCTTATATAATTCATTTTCTATGATTGTGTGTTTCAAAGCTGCTGCGTGGTTTCGAGGTGGGGTTTGGGTCTATTCCGTAAAGCTTTTTGAAGTGCGAGTGTAGGTTTTCAGCTGGAATCGTTTCGTGGTCGTCAGTTTTGTCATTAGATTTGTACTCTTGAAGTGACCAAAAGCCCGAAGGGTTGTTATCGGATAATAAATTTAGTTGCTTAAAGATCTTTTCTTTGTGCCCTTTCTTGACTTTCCGTATAAGTCTGGTGTATTGTTTTTTCTTAACGAAATAGGATCATCGAATATGAGGGTCGCGTGGATTTTTGGAGAGAAGCTTAGCAAGGTTTTGCAGTTCACGTCTAGCAGAAGCGCATGTTTGATTAATCCATTTCTTCTTGTTTGATTGTTTTGAACTGGGTTGTCATTTCGTCTTTTTTGTGCTATGTAGGGTAAGAGACTTTTTTCCGGCTTCTTGTAATGGTGTAGTGAGGTCTTGTAGTGCAATCTCTAATGATTCTGGTTTTAGCTCGTAATTTTTGTGGATGAATCTGTCAATGTTTGAGGAAAAAGATACTGAGTTAATTATTTCGGTGAACTTTTCACTAGAATCCGAATTCCATGTAAATCTTCTATAAGGTATTGTCGACAGTTTACCTTTTGTTGGGATTTAAGTGGTTTTGGGTTGCCTTCTAACAGTAGAGTGAGTTTGCAATGGTCGGAGAGTGGCGATAATGCTTTAATGTGAAAGAAGATTGATTTACGGAGAACTATGTCCTCGCTAGCTAGTACATAGTCTACTACACTACATCATTTGGCTGATAGCACTTTGGTTTACCAAGGAGGTCTCCGGGCGTTCTCCCGTTAAGTATTCTAACTTTGCTATTGATACAAAGGTCTATTAGATTTTTACCAAAAACTGTTGGTTGAGTTTCATCCACATTGGATCTAGGGAGAGGGTGGTCAAAACTATAGTCTTTTGGAAGAATTTTACAATAGATAATCGGGGTGTCATCTGTGACATAATCATTCAGGGTTCCTACTCGGGCGTTAAAGTCACCCCCCACCAATATGTCCCCAATATTACTGTAATGTGAGATGTCTTCTTCCAATATGTCAAAAATGTCACATGTTCTGTTTGCATGAATAGTTGATCTCTGAGGACTAATGTACACAGACGCTAGATATATGTTTCTGTCACTGTTAAATAACTGTTTATCTAATCTAACCTATAGAATGTCTTCGCTTTTGTTTTCCAATTTAGTGACTAGATTTCTGTATTGTTTTTTGAATAGGAATAGAATCCCACCCGAATTCCTTCTAGCCTTCTTAGATTTAGTTCTACAGCTACTAAAATAAAGATAATCAGGGAAAGATAACTCACCAGTGTGCCAGGTCTTCATAAGGGAAAAGAAGTCAAACCCATTGAGCTCATTCATAAACTTACTATCCTAACTTTTTACCGAGTCCGTGAATGTTCCAGAAACCTATGGATATACCAAAGTTTCTAGTTTTGCAAGGGTTCAAAGATAGTCTACTCCTCGGCATCTGAGTCCGTTGAGGAATACACATATTCATACAAATAGTTGAGGTCGCAAATTATGTCCGAAAGATGTTCCGTGCTGGTTGCGTGTCCGACGTCTACTGCTAACACTGCCCCGCCATACGCCTAGGTGGAGGAGGGCCATTCCTGGGGTAGTTAAAGTACGGGAACGGCGGAGGTCTGGGCCACGGGGGAAGTACTCCACCTGCTGGGGGACGGCCATACATCTCTGCTGGGGAGGGCCATTCTTAAAACCAGGGCGGGAAGAAGAATGGAGCAGGGTCAGGAGGGACCGGGCCGTTTGGCATATCGGGTGCGCAGAAGTTCACCGGGCCGTTGGCGTTGTTAGCACCGTGCGGTGGAGGTGTGAACGCTCTCTGATATGTGTTCTCGCTCCGGTTTGAAGATACACCTGGTGAAGGCATAGGCTGCTTGTGGGACGTGTCGCCATTTCTGTAAGACCCATCTGGAGAGAAGGGTGGTTTCATTTTTCCGTCTTTCCTTCTGGGCCGGAACTCACCAGGCATACCAGATCTGAAGGGGGCCCCGCGTCTGCTAGGCGGGGGACAGTTGTCATCCTTCCTTCCGAGTTGCGGAGGGGGAGAAGGGTAACTCCTGTTGGCCTTGGCCTTGCCTGCGTTGTCATAGCTGGAGCGTTGTGAGGATCTTGGCTGAACCATCTGCTACAGATCTGTTTCAACACATAAGTCCCGGTCCCGCCAACACTCAGTCTCGGGGGAAACCAGTGCCTTGTGTCGAGTCAGCCAAAGGACTTGACTGATCTGATTTAAGTGTACATTACCCTCGTGAGACCTATGCCTGAGTACGCATATGTTTAACTGGTGGACTGTAGCAAAGAACAGTCCATCGAGAGAGTACAGCGGAGAGCGCTCAGGATAATCTCACTAGGGATTAGACCCACTGTACCAGCCTTACAAATCTTGAAAGAAAGGCCAGAAGCGGCCGCAGTGGAACTGTTAAAGGGTATGCTAGAGGAAAGCCACCCTATACATGTTCTGGTCCCACCAACAAGGTCTATGGCCAAAGGGCGAAGGCTCAGAAATAAGTCCGAACTCACTGTACCAACAGCCCGTACAGTTCTCAGTAACTCGTTTCGTCACCAAGCTATTCGTCTGTACAATGAGTCAAATGGATATATATAAGGACTTATCCAGTATTGTTCTTGTGACCTTATCGTGACTTCTTGGCGCCAATATGTGTAAATCGTATTTCCCTAATTTTAGTATCTGTAACGCAAGGTTACCAGTTTACGGTCAATTTGTGTAGGGAAAGCGCACTGGCTAAAGTCAAAGGCTCTCTTTTTGGAAAATATTTTAGTCGGTCTGCCTCAACTTCTGTGTTGCATCATATTTCTTCTGTTGGATTTATCACCGTGCGAGCTTCTTCAATAAACAAGTCTGCTGCCAAGAATTCTTTCAGGGTGACCAGTTTACGTTCAGTTGGTGTTTCTCCCTGGGATTATTTTTCTAAAGGCCATATAATTGATATTTTCCCATTAAAAGTTCCCTAAGTAGTCCACTGAGACAACACGATGGATAAATGTGTACATCGACGCCATGCCGTGCACTTTGCATCGCCACTAAACGTGCCGATAAGTCATCTTTGCCTCAACAGAACGCCACTCTTATCGCCATGCTGTTCCACAACTTGCCCAAAGTTACTCATGACATCGGCGACGCATTTATATGATTTTATCAATTGTATAGATAGTTATTGGCCTTGAAACGCGTTCAGTATACATATGGCTTCATCGAGCCGTTCCCTCTCCACATGAATTTGGCTAAAACAGCGCCCCTTAGCGAATTTGCCCTGCTCTTCAGTGCACAAGCTTGAACTGCATAGTCACGTGATACAACATGGCGTTCAAAAACTACCGGCTAGGTGACAACAGTCAATTGTTTTCATGTAATCTTTAAGACTTCCTTTGGATAACAAATATTTATAAAATCACCATGGAATCTTGAGATAAAAACGGCAGGTTTGGTTTTAGACGATGTTGCAGTTGATATAGCGATTGTGGGATTTAGAAAGAGGGGACGAAGTTAGCGGTTGAGAATTACGATCAAAACCGGGCCATCTATAACAGTGTTCTACGATCCCATGCGTCAATTTAAACTGTTGTCAGGCTTTTCAAATGTTTAGTCGGTTGCTGGATGCAAACATATATCATAAATAAGATCCATACACATAGATCATATAGACGTACTTCTTGCCTGCTGAAAAACATTTTCTTTTTCAGAATTCACCTCGAAGTCTGCATCTGCCTATATTACCCCCCTCACATTATATACGATCTTCGGACGTACTTCGCGATCGCAGGAAGGTCGGCTGTTATTAAGATTAATATGGTCCAAAAACTGTTCCCGTCACATATAAGCGAGGCTCGTACGATCATTTCAAAATAAATCTATGATATTGAACCTCCCTTGACCTTCCCTTGACCTCTTGCACGCGGACAAAGTAACACAAAAAGTTCCTCACAGAAAGGCAAAATATCAATAAATGTTGTTTCTTTTGTTGTCGTAATTGTGTCACAAAGCCAGCCTATAAACTGCCACAGGGGCCACAATGTCAGAACTACCCTGACATTCAGTATTTGTAAACAAAAGGAAGTCGGGCGAAAGTCGCCCGAAAGTCGCCCGACTGACGGGCGTTCGCCATCCAATTTGCGCTCGATGATTAATAACTAGGTCTGTGCTAGATTTACGCACGGCTATCAATCGAAAGTCGACCGATACCCTTGCGAGGTACGCACGATTTGCACGCACGATCTGCGACTTGGTAACGAGCTCTGCGATCTCCTGCGACTTGTCAGTTATGTTAAGAACATGTTTCGCTGCTCTGCGACCATCGTACGACCCTAAAAATCGCCGGCGATCCCTACAACTCGCAAGATGATCGAGAGAACACCGGACGTCTTACTCACGAAAATGTCGTTTAGAGATCGTAGTCTAGTCTTCTGATCGATTTTCGTTCCTAATGTGAGGAGGGTATAAGTGACCGTAAACTGGCCCTGCACGCGCACGTAAACTGGTAAGCTTGCGTTACTTGGGGTTTGCCCTTAAAGTATATAACTGTCAACTTTGTGTGAATTTAAAATGCATTGTTGATGTTTGTGTAAAAACAAAACAATTCAGTGGACATGCCTTTAACATTGTACACTGCCAGTTGATTCCCAATAAAGTTCATTTTTTTCTTAAAATTTTGAAACCAAAACATGTCAAGATAATTTTCATTGCTTGCTGAAAATTGAATACAAAAGAACAAAAAGAACCACAAGAAATATGTATATCAGCGAATCAAAATGGGCTCCAAAAAGACCCCATACGGTCAGATTAGTTTTTAAAATGTATTGGTCGGATGAGACTTAAATTCTGTAAGATAATTCATTTAAATTTACACTGTTTGCATTATCATAGACATATATTCAGGACGGGAAACATTTACCATATATCAGCACCGATATACAAGCAGCTTATTAAGATTGACCTACCTTGTAGACGAGTGTGTCTTTATGTAGCACATGAGTGCATATTTTAGAATGTGTTTTTTTCCAGGTATATCGACCAACAATGAAGACCCCAACACTAGTCCTGGCCGCCATCTTGGCCATGGCTGTGGGTATGTACTGAATTTTCTACTCCCAATTTAACTTCAATGGCAAGTAGTCTTGTGGATCGATGTATTCAAATTTTAAAGGACAGACGTTTAAATCTGAAAAGTATCGATGTATATAGCCTTGCATGACCTGCATTATACAGAAGATACAGCGCTTTACTTGTTTTCTGGTTTACAGAATACAGTTAAAAAGAAAATTCTTACTTTTAAGCGATTGCAATGCGTATAGCCAAACGCTGATTTTTTTTTGCAAACACGTTATTTCCATGCTATTTCCATGCTAAATATGTTAACCCTATTCAGACCGGACTTTTTGGTCAATCCTGGACGGGGGGAAGGGGGCTTTTGAGTCCTGAGCCATTTCTGACTCCTGTAATTCTTAAATGACTTATGACCAACAAATTTTCAAAGAATGTTTTAGACGTAATAGTTAAAAACTGTAATAAAACTGACGCTTTTATAGTAATATGACGTCATCATTTTGATTGTGTTCGCAGTATTATAGAAAAGAAATATAATATAGAAATTTCGTCTGTATCTGTATCTATATAGCCGGTATAACCGCCGTTCGGCGTAACACACCAGCTTCGCAGGCACGCGGCGCGGCAGCAGCTGGTTATATTACACCGAACGACCCGTCACACCTAACTTTTGCACATCTATCTGCAAGCGTTCTTTGAAGCTATTCAGAGAAGATGCCCCTACTGTGCTTGGTGATAACAAATTCCACTCTACGATAGTTCTGGGAAAATACGAATTTTTGAACACATCAATCCTATGTTGGTAACTCTTGTATTTGAAGTCATGGCTGTTTCTTGTTTGCCTGTCATTAAACGGTTGCAATGGCAACACCAAAAATGGCAATTTTTTCCCATGAGTTCTAAAAATTGTTGCCAGCTAAAAAACTATTGGAAAATTCACTAAATTTGGTGGCCCTAGTATAGGCCGCTTCTGCCGTTAAATGACATTACATTTGGCGCAGGCCTCAAAAGCACCCCCACCCCACCCCGTGTGAATAGGGTTAAACCAATTGTCAAGCATATTATCGAAAAATAGTTAGACATGCTGTCACATGAGATCGTGTTATTGTTTATCCCAATTCGACAGGGAAATAATGTAATCGTAATAATAAGATTTCTTTCATTTTTGTTGTTGTTAAAGCAGGTTCTGCTTCATTACATCTGTCATGTTTGCGTCTGTCATGGTTGCGGACCAATCAGTTTGCATCAGTAGAGAGAGAGACATTAATTTAACTGAAGGCAAAGTAACGTTGTTTTACTGTTTTCTTACAGTGGGGGATTCTGCCAACATGGAGAAGATTGTACGTCAGCTTCGATTGTTAGCAGGTCAGGTAACGTTTTATGAACAATATTTAATCAAATTTATATGTATTGCATGGTGGCAATATACATATTACATGCAAGCATAGTACTCATTTATTATTGAATGCAGATGGCTAATGTTTGACGTATTAACTAGATTGTGTCGGAGTTACATGACATCCATGACTTATCTAAAATAGATATTAAAACTTGCATTGACTTGTAGAGGAGGAAACAATTGATGATGCATCAGTGACCCACGCCGATGAGGAAACTACACAAAGTGATGGGTCACCTATCAACTCTAAGGAGACAAAACTTCTGGATCTCTTGAAAAAGCTTATTGCATCAAAGTCAGAACAAAAAGGTTAGTGGGAGGGGGGTTCATGTGGTGTTTTTGTTGCCCAGGTAATTTCAGTAGTTTGTTTGTAACATGGTGTTAAGTGTTTGTTTTGTACAGAAAATATCATGCAGTGTTTGCACATTAAAATGCCTTCGAGAAATTGATTACAAATTATTTCAATTTTATTACAGTTACAGAAACTTTGACGTTAGCATTAGCTAGCCCCGTCGTTATGCCTGAGGGTCAGGGACTATTGGTGGTATTAAGTATGTTCTACTGCTTCTCGATCCTAACTGTTATGCTTTTCAGTATCTAATGCCATTACACATAATGTATGAATACCAACGTCATTCACTGTTTCTATTCAGAAATGCCGGAGGAAAAACGGCCTTCAGACGTAGAACAGAACTACGACGTTGAAGAAATTGGAAGTCAAGATTCCACATTTGAAGGTAACGAATACGGCCTTGTTCCCTCTGGATAAAATTGGCCTATACGTGCACGTTATATTTGTCGTTAACCTAAATACGTATAATGACGGAAAAGTGAATACTGACTGTTATACGTGCTTTCCATTATCCCATAAATATGAATTCTCCCAATTTTTCAATGACAAAAATTGAATGACATGGTGATAAAAGTATATATGTATGTATGGTTCAACAGCTGCAGAAGAGGACAAGGAAGCTGCAAATAAAGAGCTAAACTACAACGTCGCAGGAATCGGAGATAACGGCTCAACTTTTGAAGGTAACGATCATGACTCTTATTGTCTCTGTTACGTAATAGCCAATAGCACCTAAACGGTTTTAGTATTTAAAGTACAGGTTTGCAGTGACTGGATAGTGACTATTGTGTAGTGTTTTCATATTTGTCAAAACCTAACTTTGTATTGCTTTACCTTGTCACAACATGAATCTTAAACTGTGAGGTATCACTGATGTAAACTATCTGGCTTCAGTCTCTTACTGACTGCCGTACTGATAACATTGGTGCAGGGCAGGGCTAGGACACTGCAAACAAAAGTGTCACATAGTCTCTTTAACACACTTATATAATATAGATAAAGACTTAATTTGGTGGCACATAAAGATGGGATACTTTTGCTTCCTCTAAATGGGAAGAATAGAAAGTAACAGTCTGATAGGAATCAGTCTGGTAGGGAAACAATCAATTTGACTGGTGGTCAAACTGTGCAGCTTGTGCAATGGAGTGCAGTATGTGCTTGTACACTCATGTCTAGAAGATACAAACTTGTAAGTCACTCTCACTAAGTTCTTCGATGGTAGAAGGAACACTGTGAGCAATGAACCCAGGAGAGTCTTAATCACCGTTCCGCCGGTGGGGACCAAGTTTCTATGGTAACTGTACACGGACATAACTATATTTGGGACACAGTCCTGTGGCTTTCCATGAAACTGCCCAGGATATAACTCATCGTGATTAAGACATAGAAAAATGTACCTTTCACTAATAGATAAGGAAATGTATAATAAGTAGAGTAGCACTTCTATACTAGAAAAAAGATTTAGAGAGAAAGAGAGAGAGAGAGAGAGAGAGAGAGAGAGAGAGAGAGAGAGAGAGAGAGAGAGAGAGAGAGAGAGAGAGAGAACAAAGAGGTACCGACGTGACATCGACTCCTCGTGTTTTCTTGGATTTTGTGTGTCCGAACTAACATCGACAGCTAATCGTACGAGCTCCATGTAAGGGACGTCATCGAATCCAGCTACCACACTACCACTACCATTACACTTGCAATATTGTAATGTGTCAAAGAAAACAATTCACATGGCATGGCACTAAACGTACATATACGATGTTTTACTAGGCAGTGGGGAAGGTGAAGAAGCAGATGTAGAAGAAGAGCCAGCCTACGATGGGGCAGTAATCGGACATTACAGTTCCGCCTTTGAAGGTAATCACTGTAAGTTCCCTTGGTACAAAATATCTATAAGAACTGACATTGTGTTTATCTGTAAGTAGAGATACATAATTCCATTGTAGCAAATGAGTATCACAAATTTTCAATTTACCCTTTGTCTACTTCAACCCTGCATCGTCTTCATTTTTTGAAAACATACAATTTTTACATGAATTTTTACTCGTAGATGAGTATAGCCCAGGACCTAGAGTTAGCTTTTACTAGCTTTAGACTTGTGGTATTGTTTTTACACTGTTTGAATATTTTATGTTACCTGCAATTAGCCCACGGGCAAGTATTTGCAATAAACTTTACTATTATTTAAGAAAAAGATGTGATTACAATTGAAGGTTCAATGTCCTACTAGCTAAGGACAGTGGTAAAGGAGATACAAATGTATCACATGTCAATGAACATAAAATCATACTCATTGGTAACACCGATAAATGCCAATTTTCCTAAACGATCTACATGTAAAAAAAATACCATATCTACCTAGGAATTTAATTAGGCACCACTCCTGCTCTTACACTTGGACTCGTGGACCAGAGTCAAGTTAATAATTTGCAGGGATCTTGGCCCACAATAACTCCTAAGCTCCAAGATATTTTGGATATTGAATATTTTACCAAAGCCTGGGGAACTGGAACCACAAGCATAGGTCAGCAATGCAATCTAAATGTGGAATTTCATCATAATGTAGGATCCCAAAATGTTATAGCAGGACATTCTACTGACGGCTTCAATCAGACCAAAAAGGCAGTCCCTGCATTTCTGGCTGCGGCAGCGAAAGAAATAGGAGGGAAAGTCGTCAGCAAGCTTGGCGACAGGATCGCGGAAGGTGTAGTGGAAAACCACCAGGAGAAGGTGGTGAGCGGTCTGCAGGACTACCTGGGGAAACAGATGGACAAGTTTGACGATGAGTACAAAGACCTGTTGAAAGACACCAGTGGACTTGCGGCGGGTTTGAACCGCCCGGTCGAGGAGGTGAGTAAAAGGAGGGAAAGTCAATGGCTTTTGTGTATAATAATCTCAGTCTTCTATATTTGTCAGTACCATCCTGGTTCTATTGATTGAGAGACACGGGATGATGAACATCACAAATGTTTAATGGATGATGATTCCCCTTCTTGTATCACTACTCTCTTACATTCTTCCTCTACAAAACTCCGCGCACGCCCTTGCCCTGGGTTCGGTACTTCTAGAATGGATGAAGCGTAGATTACCGAAATACAGAAAACAACTTGTGGAATGTCCCTTATCAACAGCCGTATGTTGATCATTTGTACTTGTCAGGCGGACATTCAGCTTCTTCCCAAGGCAGGAGCCACGATGGGTAACATGTATGCACCACCAGGCTGGGAGATCCGCCATAAGTACAAGTACAAGGATGACAGGTTGGTGTATTCACTACACGATGGGTAACATGTATGCACCACCAGGCTGGGAGATCCGCCATAAGTACAAGTACAAGGATGACAGGTTGGTGTATTCACTACACGATGGGTAACATGTATGCACCGCCGGGCTGGGAGATCTGCCATAAGTACAAGTACAAGGATGACAGGTTGGTGTATTCACTACACGATGGGTAACATGTATGCACCACCAGGCTGGGAGATCCGCCATAAGTACAAGTACAAGGATGACAGGTTGGTGTATTCACTACACGATGGGTAACATGTATGCACCACCGGGCTGGGAGATCCGCAATAAGTACAAGTACAAGGATGACAGGTTGGTGTATTCACTACACGATGGGTAACATGTATGCACCACCAGGCTGGGAGATCCGCCATAAGTACAAGTACAAGGATGACAGGTTGGTGTATTTACTACACTATAGGTAACCTGTATGCACCATCAGGCTGGGAGATCCGCCATAAGTACAAGTACAAGGATGACAGGTTAGTGCATTCACTACACGATAAGTAACATGTATGCACCCGCCATTAATACAAGTACAAGGATGACAGGATGGTTAACGACTTTCAACTCAGTCAACTATAATGTTAGGTATACTAAACCTATTTGAGGCTTTCCTTTATATATTTTTACAATTATAATTTAGTGGTATAACCAGAATAAATAAAAACCATGAAGATTTAGTGGTATTGCCATTGCTACTTTAGTTGGTCTTATTTCATTACGTTCATCATTATCAACAATTAGTTTGATTTATTCCGACCATTTAAAGAGATACAGGCAAGGGCAGCTCCGGTGGACAAACAGCAGCCTTCACCTAC
>NC_049992.1:20059391-20109484 GCF_000003815.2 Branchiostoma floridae | reverse complement strand
AGTGAAAGCTTTCTCATGTACTGGAGCTTTGAGGCGAGTCACGGTGATGTCTTGTTGAGTAAGTTGATAGTTGAGTAAAGTCTAGTGAACCAATTATCAGAATTAAATGTAAATAAACCTCAAAGACAGGAATGGGCCCCGCTAGTCTTAAAACGACAAGACTAACTGCAATACTACAATACTACAGGGCATTTAGGACCATCCGTATAATGTCATACACAAGTCCGAATGGCCAACCACAATATCTTGCACGGCAAAAAGGCCAGGTCGTCCCGTACGTGAGCACTAGCGTGCCCTGCTAACCTTACAACATTATATTGTCATACACCGGTAAGAACGGCCAACTACAATATCTTACACGGGAAAAAGGCAAGTTCGTCCCTTACGAGAGCAGCGGCCATACGCTAGCCTTATACCGGCAAGACCTACTATAATATTACAAAACTACAGGACATTTTATACCATCCGTATATTGCCATACACCAGTCCGAACGGCCAACCACAATATCTTACACGGCATGAAGGCCAGATCATCCCGTACGTGAGCAGTTGCGTGCCCGCTAGTCTTAACGACATACTAAAGACATACTACAATACCACAGGACATTTTACACAATCGATGAAATGTTATACACTAGTTAGAACGGCCAACCACAATATCTTTTACGGCAAAAAGGCCAGTTCGTTCCGTACGAGAGCAGTGGTCTTACGCTAGCCTAACGGCAAGACCTACGACAATACTACGATACTACGGGACATTTCGGACCATCCGCATATTAACATACAACAGTTAGAAAGGTCAACCGCTTGATCGTCGCGTATCATGCGGATTGCATATGGACGGCACTGTCGGACATGAAGCCCCGACAGACCCTAGCATCTTTGGCTGCGCTTGCCGACGATTTCGTGACGTTATCGACGCGTTTTCTTTTTCGTGATGATAAGGCGTACACATGGACAGCGCAATCGGATATGAACCCCGACAGGCCCCCGCATCCCTTGCTGTGCTTGCCGGCGATTTCGTAATGTCTTACACGAAACATCTGCCAACAAACCTGGCTTTTCTTGACTACTTCCTTGTTTAATACTTAGCGTCCTTTGTTCTGTGTAATTATATAGAACTTGATTGATGGTGCGACCTACCTAGGCGTCGGCTTCGACGGAAGAGGTGTGTACTCGGCAGAGTCCAGGAAGAAAAGCGTCATTCAGAGATCATGCGAAAACCTGCAAACGTAAGAATTACATTTCTTTTTTACCTTCACCAAAATGGTTTTGTTTTTGGTTAAGGTATCGTGTTGTGTCCCTATATGTAGGTAAACAGCCTGTAACTCGAGAAGCCGTTTATGGATTTTAATGATATTTTGTATTTTAGCAGCTGTTGCAAAAAGGAAGGTCGAGTTCGAAAATGATCAGCGTAGCTTTTTTTCCGTCAGAACGGCAGCGGGCCAAATTAATGTGTGCGTCCGTTTGTGGGTGTACATCATAACTTGGAAAGCCTTAAATTGATCCTGATGATATTTGGTAAGTGGGTAGGGGTCAGGAAAACGAAGGTCAATTTCGATAATGCCCCCCCCCCCCCCTAGCGGCACTCTAAGGTACTGCAGCAAACCTTCGATTTTTGACATCTCGTGTTCTTAACATGCTGTGGTCGTGATTTTTGAGTGGTAGATAACCTAAGTGATGACTTACATAATGCATTAATTATTATGTGAATCAATAGCTTTTTTTAAAATAATCAATTAGGACAGTTCAGATATCTCCTGAATTCCATGATAGGGCTTTCAAACTTGTCACACATGTAGCTGAGACAGAGAAATATCCAATAAAAATTAATTATGCAAATGACGACCTCATCTACATAATCGATGAGAAAACATGAACATGTTAACGGGTCATCGTAATTCTTTTACGTAGATAGCCTAAGTAAAGACTTATATCTTTACACAAGAAAAAAGTTTCCACTACAGATTACAGGCACACAGCATACAGTACTGAGGTTACCTACACAGCTCGGCCCTTATTCCAATCAACCATACTTATATATGTCATCTTTTAATGCCCATCAAATGACAACTTCATCTGTAGTAGCAATTTCACATCTTACATACATCGTATCTCATCATAATGTACTCCTCAGCTAGCCACCAGTAAAAATCCTTTTCATTAAGGCGAAAATGGCAGCTTTTTTTTCAGAAGCACTTGTTTTTATTCAAACAGTTATGATAGAAATGAAGTTCCAGACTCCATGACCGTTCAAGGCATCTATGACACCAACGTGGGGTCCTACACCTTCAGCTCAACAGAAGAATACCGGCAGTACCTGGCGGAAAAATCGGCCGTCACGTCTGCCAAGGCGATGTTCCAGGAGGAAATCAACAAGGCGTCTGGACACGTAGCAGTGGGTGGACTGTTTGGAATCGGATTTTCCGTAGGAGGCGGTAAATCCAGCCAGAGTGGCACATCTAGCCAATCATCAGACTCCAGTGCCAGTTCGTCTGCCAGCGCCCAGCTGAGTGAGCAACACGCACAAACATACATGGCTATGTTGGAAATAAACATATTCAGGTAACAAGAAGCAGCTATGATAAGAAGATATAGGAGAATTTTTTTACAAAACCAGATTATACTTACTTTGCTTACGTTTCGGTGTCTCCTATACACCTTCCTCGGAGCTTCTGACAGGTCTTCTGCTTCTCGCCGCCATATCATATGTAGCTTTTGCGGCGGGAACACAAAACGTGGCCAACTTTATACCCCCCCCCCTCGCTCCTTTTCATCACTGGGGTTGACTTTCTTATCCAGACCACCTCATTGTTCCGCCGGATCCACATATCTATGACCCCAGCCTCCTTCCAGTCAATGAGGCAGTTATTCCTGGTAATGTGGTCCGTAACTGCAGATACATTCTCTTCTTTTTGTGGTAGTCTTTCCCTGACATCTTCTCTATCTCATGGTGTGTATTTTGTTAGCTTTCCTTTTTTTGTTCTTGTGCTCTGAATTCTTGTCTCAAAGATTCTTTTTGTTTCTCCTATGTACAATTACTTGGTTTTATGTCTTGCATGGTATTTGCAAGCAGTTTTGGCTTGGTCCTCCTCTTAAAGTACACTCTTGTTGTATAACAGAGTTATCCTATATTCTATATTCTACCAACATGCTTACACATGTTTACAGTTGAAATAAATAATATCAAGGCACTTACTTGTCGTATCCAATATTAAATACATGTTGTGATATATTAAACGACGTACTTTTGCTGGCAAGCAATGTTCTAATGCCAAGATTTGTCTGATTTCTAAAAGTATGAAACCGTCAACTTCAAATCTCTGTCTCTTTCTCTGTCTCTCTCTCTTAATATATATATATATATATATATAGAGAGAGAGAGAGAGAGGGGGACAGACAGACAGACAGACAGAATGAAAGAAAAAGGAAGAGGAAAACACCAGTCCATCGGCTTTCGAAACCAATCTCTGCATGCAATGGACTGTGGTTAGAAAAGCGAAAGGCCTTATAGATCTTGTGCATCATGATCACTAGGTATGAGATCTTTATGGACGACGTGACGCCAGACCGGCTGAATGTGGGGTTCCTGCGAGATTTTATATCACTGCCAGAATCCTACTTCTCTCCCGGGGCAGAAATCATCTTCCGTAAGTTGACCTTTATTCCTTTTGGAACCTGGAATGTATGATACAAACTTTAAGGCACATTTTGGTATCAAACACAATGATATTTTACAGTGCCTGTCGTGCACAAACATGCCTATGTAAACACAGACCCTGTAACTAAAATAATGATGATGATGATGATGATGGATTGACTGACTTACTCCGCCAGGATTGCTCTGTCCCTACTACCGACTCCTACTTTAAAAAAAGTGGTCAAGACCAATAGAACCTAAAGCCTGGTGGTAACGGTAATGCAGGGGCTAACAAAATCATCCCAGAGCAGCTGACGCACGGTGGGGTCAGCTCCAACTGTTCATTGCCATCTGGAGCAATAAGACCATCCTTCGAACTGGCTGCAAGGTGTCATCATTCCCCTCTGAAATAAAGTTTACAGTGACAGATAAACCTTTCATCAAAATGACACTTTCATTTACTGTGCTAATTTTTTTTTTCAAAAAAGATAAGCATAATGTTTATTCTGCAAATTCTGAAGAAAAAAACAACATAAATGTCATGTTACATTACATAAACTTGCAATCTATTGTCTGTTGGATGGTTTCTATAACATAAGATGTGGTATTATTCCTGAAATACAGAAAATTTCTACCTCCGCTGGGGAACACACTACATCAAGTCAGCCAAATTCGGAGGCCAGCTGAAAATCATCAAAACAAAACAAGCTACAAAGGACCTGTCGATGTCTGAATTCGCCACTAGAGCTGAAGCTGACTGGAAGATGACCATGAGCACCTTCTCAGCTCTGGCGTCACAGACCAAGTCCAGCAGCTGGTTGGATGAGGACGAGACGAAGACTGAGTCCAAAGAAGCCAAAGGACAGGCAGCTTCCGATTCAGATTCTCAGGCAAACAGAGAACAACAGAAGCAAGCGTAAGTTTATTTTTTTACGATCTGCATATGGTCAGGAATTCACATGTTTTTTAGCTTGCGCTACATAATGATTTAATATTGTGGCTTTACGGTAATGTGTTTGGTCTATAACCCCAAAGTACATGAAATGCAATATACCTTCTGCGGCCCTTCGGATATACATTAAACACACGTTTCCTTACTTCACTCAGCTGTAAATGGGTACATATGTAGCTTCAGTTACGGACGTCCCTCGGATGTTAAATTGAAGCCCGGGCCCCGTGTTTGAGAAGAACTACACCACTATCTACTTACTTACTTACTTGCTCGAACCATTCCTAAGATCTTCCTCCAAAGCACTTGGTCCTCCATGGCCCTTTGTAGTTCTTTATTATTATGCAGGTTTGTGTCACTACGTAGGTTGTCTGGGTAGGTCATCCTGGGTCGTCCCCTACCTCTTTTTCCTTTAGTAGTAGGCTCCCAGAGTACAAGATGATGTGCAGGGAATGTCATGGTGTCTAACACAATGCCCAGCCAGTTTCAATCTGCGCTGTTGTATTTTCATGGTGACATATGATAAGTCTAAGCACATTTGCTCATTCGTAAGCTTTTGTTGCCATGAAACGTTTAGCCACACGCGTAACATGCGGGTCTAATAGCCATTTAACCTTTTCTCGAGTAACTTCTAGACGGGGGGGGGGGCTAAAAGTGCAAGCGCCAACTTTGACGTCCTATAACTGGCGAACGACGTGTGCTCCGACTACGAAACTTAGTGAATTTTCCTAGAATATTTTTGGCAACAATTCTGCTGAAAAAATTCAGTTTGTGATTTTTCGTGTTGCCATGGCAACGGTTTTTGACAGGCATATTTCCACAAATTTACTAATTTCAGTTTGAATTATGGGATTTCATAGTTTTATTGCTAGATCGAACTTGTTTATTTATATCATTAACATCCTATGTAATTCTAAATTACATTTCTAATTAGATATTCATATTTTATGCTAAATTGATGACAGCATGGGTCAAAATCCAACATGGCTGACAATGTCATTCTCAACGATAAGTACATGTTATTTTTACTCAAATACCGTCAAAATCTTTAATATTCTTACAAAACACAATCACTTCATCATTTTTAGTCCATTTCTATTCGGTTTTGGGGTTATATGTAGAAAAAGGCGTATTTTAGAAAATTCAAGCTTGTCGATCCAAGATGGCGGACAAATGACGTCATTTTCTGACGTCATATAGACGTCAGTGTCGTCGTCATTGGCAACGAAAGACTTGGCAGACTTAGAGACCAATAAGATAACCTTTATAGTCATCGTTTTGTTCCATTCATTTAAGTATAGCAGAAATTTCATACGAGGGGGGTTCAAATGAGCCCCCCCCCTGGTCCCAGGAATCCCGAAAAAGCCTGGTCTAGATAGGGTTAAGGTCCACGTTTCCGAGCCACATAACAGTACAGATTCCACGGTGGCAATGAATAACCTTACTTTAATCCAGAGTGGAAGACTGGATTTCCATATGTTGTTAAGTTTGTGACAAATTTTTCCAGGCAAGAGCTTTTCTGACTTCTAAGTCTGTTGCAGAACTATCCATCAGTTAGCCAAGATATTTAAAATTCCTGACCACTTCTACGATATCAACACTTTTGGACCGAATGATGACAGGTGTTTTCTGGTTGAAGGTCATCATTTTGGTTTTCTTAGCGATTAGATGTAGTCCTACTTTTCCAGCTTCATTTTCCAGCCAGGATAGTAGCTGCTGTGCCTGTTCAGCTAAGAGTGCTATATCGTCGGCGAAGTCATGGTCATTTAAGACGACAGGAGAATGTCGTTTGCTTTTTCTTCTCTCTAGCTCAAAGCCTAGCTCTGCATCTTGGTTACCTATGGTCTGGTGCATAACATGGTCTAGAACTATCGCGAAAAGATGGGGTGCCTGAGTGTCACCTTGTAGCCCTCCTTCGGTGATATCAAAGAGATCGGTTTGACCATCTGGGGTACTCTTGCTCGTGTGTTTTGATGTAGTAATTCTCTTCTTCGCAAGCTCCGAAGAGAACTATGTTTTCCGACTATTTCACAGACAAGTACACACACCGTTAGGGTAGTGAGCTCACGGGTAGTGAGCTCACCGTCACTAGTACGGTCGGGCATTTATTGGTTAATCAGACTCAACAACAGGACAACATCTGTTTTACACATCGGTTCATCAGTGTTGACAACTTCTGTTTACACATTATTGTTCTCATATCTCCTACCCCAAGCATGTCTTGCTACGAGGTGACGACCGTTAACCTGGTTGCCAAATTGTTGCCATAACAATGTTGCAAAATCAACGACATTGGCAATGAATAAGTAACGCAGATACTTGAACATCAGCTAAGCGGGAGAATAACTCACAATGACGCTTACACAGCCGCATGAACAACACAGCGACTTGGCTAGCTACAGCACTAAAAAATCATTAGGTCTAATTTGCATAGTTGTATATCAAGCTTAAATTCATAACAGAACGTACACGAGCTCAGTATGCGCCACACAGGGGCTCAACTTTACACACACATCTACTGAATCCCACAAGCGGTCACTCTGTGAGCACAGACAATAGCGTAAGGGGCTGATCTCTCTCAAGATTGCATAGAGACTAGGTTAAGATACAACTGAACTCAAAAGCTATTCCAGACCATACAGTATAATTAACAACAGGAGCGTCTTGAAGTCAGATAAGTGAGGGTAGGGTTGGGTGGGAAATATGACCGTACTCAGTGATGGAGAAGCCACGAATGACCTACATGGGGGATGGGGGAAAGGTCAGAGGGTAAATGGGGTCACAGGGATAACATCAGGGTAGGGGGACACGTGACTTGTCTGCTCAGCCGTCGGAAAACTTGAAATCTAAAACATCCACCATTAAATTAGGAATGCCGTATGCTCTCAAAATGTTCATCATTTTTCATCTATGTATGCTGTCGAAATCTTGACGAAAGTCAACGAATATAAATTTATAAATTGTTTATTTGCAAAATCATGCCCGAGGGCTAATTGCATAGACAGTCCCAATGACTAAGAGTAAGTACATAAAACTACTGACTTCTTCTTTAAAGGCAGTGGTTAATGAACTGTCCCACGTTCTGTATGATGGTGGGATTTTGTGCTTTTAATAGAATTGTAGTCTTTTCGTGATCATTTAGGTGGTAAAAGCTTGGTGAAATTGTGGCAACTGTTTGAAATAATGTTTTTCTTTCGGTTTCATAGTGGGTACACTGACTGATAAAATGTGTTTCATTTTCCACTGCATTCATTGGACAATATGTACACAATCTCTCGTGGACAAGGAGCTGTTTATAGCGCCCCATTTCTATTTCTAACGGATCGCCCGCCGCAGCGCTTGTTCTTATCTTACATATGGCTGATCTTTCATTAAACTCATTATGATATAGATAATTTCCCATCACGTATAATAATTATAACACGTATAACAATATAATAATTGCTTCAATGTTGTAGTTCAAAACCCCTTCGATCAGCCTCCGAAGTGCTAGTATGTGCGAGGTTGTAGAGCGCCCCGGGCAAAATCCATGGTTAGGACTCAGAACCCTATCAATCACTGGTTGGATGCGTTTAAGTATCATCTATTAGTGATTTTAGCTGCGATACTGGTGAGCATCATGCCTCTGTAGTTATAATATTCTCTTAGGTCACCAGATTTTGGTATTGGAACAAGATTCCCAGTAGACCACTGCTCTGTTTTCTCCCCTAAGAACAATCTGTTACAAAAATCTAGTATAATGTCATCAAAATCACACAGTTTCAGAATCCCGTCGGGCCCAGGAGATTTTCCCAGAGATAATCTGTCCTTGACTGCAATATACTCTTCCTTACTAAATGGATCAGTCCGTATGTCTAGATTTTGAAAGACAGGAGGTATTGGCTCATCTGGACATCCATCAATTTCTGGGTCCCTTCCTAACAACTGGGAGAAATATTTTTTTCCACCTCTTTAGACGATCTTCTTCACTATATCCTTTTAGTACACACTTATTTACAGTTTTTCGCCCTTTGATGTTGTTTATAAGTCACCAACTTTCTCTATGTCTACTACTTGTATCAGCTTCTTCAACTTGCTGGATCATGGATTCTAGTTCCCCTTCCGTCACAAGATCATATGCCTGTTGCAGTTTGTCTTTGGCTTTTAGCAGCTTTTCGTGGTTGTTGTTATTATGAAGTTTTTGGTATTTAGTAAACATACATTGAACACATTTCCTTGCTTTGGTTACCCTAGGATCCTTAGAAGTGCAATTTTTCTTTGTTTTCTTTCTTAATGGTATGAGTACTACATTGACTACCAGTTCATTTGCTCACACAAAGTGATCATACGCCTCAGTTGCCGATTCCCCTTCTACTAACAAGGCTTGGTATTTGTTTTTTTACTTCAATAGTATATTCGTGCTGTATACCTTCGTCATCCAAAATTTTCCAGTCATAGAGTTTTCTATTTGATGGTTTGTCTACTCGCAGACTGAGTTTCAGTTGAGCGGTAACAATTCTGTGTTCAGATCCAATACTACTGAAGGTATTGTATGCCTCGCTGTTTTTTACCGAGTGAATTCATTTTTTATTTACCAGAATGAAATCCACTTGGGTTTTGGTACCAATCATGTCGAATATAAAAGTCTAGAGTTTGCCATGCTTTTTCTGAAAGTATGTGTTGGTGACTACAAGACCAGTTTCATTTGCTAGGTCACTGACTATTGTACCGTTCTTGTTAGTATACTGACGGTAAGTATGACGAGCAACATCTTTGCCTAAGTGCGCGATAATGTCTCCCATGACCAACAAGACATTGTGCTTTGGAATTTCATGTATCGCAGATAGTAAGTTGTTGTAATGCTTATTTGCATAATCACTCCCTTCAACAGGTGAGTAATGGACAATGATCCTTTCGTTCCAGGGCTTGATGTCGGCCATAGCGTTTTCAGCCTTTCTGGTAACTAACAATCCTACCCCTCCAGCTGCGGCACGGTTTCTATTTCTACATGCAGAGGTCATGATCAGGGTGTAATATTTCAATATGAGTGGAATAAATTGGTATCATCCTCATCCATGTGTACTATTTTGTGGAAAACAACTCCGAGTATTTCAATGGAGAAGTTGCTGCATAAAGTGACGAGTTCCTGCCTTTTACATTCCAGTCTAGTTGATCTTACATTCATGGTTGCTACATTTAGGTGATGTTGACTACTCCTCCTGTCGTTCCATGGTTCCCCGCTAACCGAGGCGTGTGTGCCTACCCATTGTTGTACTGCTGTGTCTACGAAAGACCAAAGCGACACGTTGTGTACGCGGTGTGTGAGCAATGCACACGCCGGTTTTAGCAGTGCGCGAGTGGTGTACACGCTGATGTAAGCAGTGAGAGAGCATTGCACGCGCTGGTGTATGTAGTGTGCGAACAGTGTACACGCTGGTTTAAGCAGTGCGTGAGCAATGCACACGCTGTTGTGTGTTGTGCGCGAGCAATGCACACGTTGGTCGTGAGCGGTGAGAGAGCTTGCACACGCTGGTGTGTGTAGTGTGCGAACAGTGTACACGCTGGTTTAAGCGGTGCGTGAGCAGTGCACACGCTGTTGTGTGTTGTGTGCGAGCAATGTAAACGCTGGTGTAAGCACTGCGTGACCAGTGCAGACGCGGGTTTATTAGTAGTGCGCGAGCATTGCAGACGCTGGGGTTTGATGAAAAAGCTGGGCTGTTTAACAGTTTTGTCTATCTGGCCTGTCCGATTTCTACTATACTTAGACCACCGATCCGCGGAGCCTGGTGGAGCCTGAGGACTCTACTCCGCGATGCATACAATACTGTTTTTACTGATAATCAAGACTGGGTTAATCATGTTAAGGAAATTCTCTGTTACCACGGCCTTGGGCAAATATGGATAAAACCTGAGGCTTATAAACAGATTATATTGCTAACCAACTGCGCACCAGGCTACAAGAAAAATACATAAAGGAGTGGTTAAGTTGTATTGAAAACAATTCAAAACTGTCTTTTCTTAGCAATCAAAAGAATGTTTGAACAAGAAATAAACATTTATAATATAGATAACTTTGAGATTCGCAAAGCAATAACTCAGTTAAGAATTAGTGGCCGTAAGTTGAATGTTGAAACAGGCAGATACTACAATGTAGCCCCTGACCAAAGGTTCTGTCCATTCTGCCCAGATCATATTGAAGATGAATTTCATTTTATAATGGAATGTTCTAGATACGCTAGTTAACGCAATGAATCATTCACTTTTCTAGATGTCAGAACACCAATAGTACAAAAATAGGCAAATACATCAAGGACTGCTTTGCTATTAGAAAGAATACTGATTAATGATTTGCCTACTTCATTATGATACTATATGAATGAATTATGCATGTTAGCCCTTATCGGGGGCAAAACTGACTGTAGTAACATCTAAATAAATGTGCAAATCTGTCTGTAGCATCGAGTCGTTTGAAATATGTTGTACTTGCTTCGAGAAAAGTGAATAATTCATTGCGTAAACTAGCGTATCTAGAACATTCCATTATAAAATGAATTCATCTTCAATATGATTCGGGCAGAATGGACAGAACCTTTGGTCAGGGGCTACATTGTAGTATCTGCCTGTTTCAATATTCAGCTACTAATTCTTAACTGAGTTTTTATTTATATTTCCATTGTTTTATTTTTTCATTCACATTTCTTTAAAGAGGATGAGACAGAAAGCAGACCCTGCTTGTCGAGGTCTTCTCCTCATGTACATAAAGAAAATAAGGACACACATACATGACTACAAAACGTAAAATAACAAAGTCAACAAGTAATACTGACGACATGAAATAAAACAACAATAATCATCAAATAACAAAGTGACGTGTGGCTGGTATACAAACTTAGAAGTAACTAAATAAGGTTATAAGTCCACTGAAACAACCTTTCTGTTGGATGAACTTAAATACAGCATCAAATAAATGACAGTTCTGAATGGTGGATAATGTGGGTTTCCCCTGGGTATGATTCAGCACAAAACATAACTAGATGAAAAAAAAACAAGAAATCAAGTAACAAAGTGACATGTGGCTGATATACAAACTTAGAAAATAATCAAATAGGGTTATAGGTCAGCTAAAACGATCTGTCTCTTGGATGAACTTAAATACAACATCAAACAAGAGTTCGTAGCCCTTAGGCCTGCATGAAATGTATTGGGTGTCTGTAGACCTATTGTGTATTTTTTTCCTTTTCGTGGTTGGAAAAGTGAGATTTTTACCGTGTTGGTTGTGCACCCTGCAAAAGTCTGAAATTCCATTTTCGGAATGTGTAACTTTGGGCATGGATAAACATTACTTATTTTGGATTTCTTAAGCATGTAACCAACCACAGTACCTTGAAGTTGTTGAGACGACTTTTCCTACCCTTTTTTTGTCTCAGATGGCCCTTGTAGTTATTCTGTCACATATGATATATTCAGTACTGATATCTTCCTATTTCAATGTACTGACCTAATACTGCTGCTAAATCTCCTTAGTGTGGCAATGATATTCATCAAAGATTTATTTCTGGAGTGTTATATCACTTGACACTTGAAGGCTATTTGCATAATTTGACCAATTATATTTTCACAGTAGTTCCATAGACAATATGAATAGTGGTAGCCCCCATCCAGCAGCAACAGTTAGTCCCCAGCTGCAGGGTGATATGATATTTTTATTCAATCCGTCCAACTAAAACATAAATCTGCCAAATTTAACAGCAGAATTTACTATTCAAATGTCCTTCAGTGTCAATCACTTTCATAGATGGCAAGCTGCTGGCAACTTTAAAAAGTTCAGAAAGCTGTTGTAGTCAGAGTGAACACTCAGCAAACATCCCCTAAAATCAATGAGCAGTTGCTTAGAGGGGGAAAACAATTTCATCATATTTTTGCAGTAACAAAATGCAACAAACGATACTAAATTTAACACAGAACAAAGCCTCTACCACTTAACCCTGCCCGTACTATAGATTAAACAGGCCCATAAATCAAGCAAATATGACAAGCCCCAAACTACAAATTACCTGCATACAATACGGAAATGGTATCCACAAAGAAACAACAAGAAACACAGGGAAAATCATACTCATAACTTTCTCTTACACTCAAGCTCTATACATTTCTCCTCCACTTTAGAAAGTTGTATCTTCTGCTGATTGCCACACAGGGTAAAGGAACTTGTACCAGAACTTTAAACTCAGTACTACACAGCTCTCAAAACACCACAAACTCAGACTAAGAAGCAAACTCAAACTGTACCTAACAAATACAGCAACAGATACTAGACTAAGTATATCATCTGGCAGGTCAGACACTGTTGATACAAAGTAACCTGATACATTGAAGGTGGCCCTGGCCAGATGACGGTTCTACACTAAACTTAAAGACCTATCAATCAACCCAAACCCAACCGTCACCTGTTTTTACAACCAAGCAGATATTGGGGGGTTGCCCCAACCACACAAAAACAAGGTCAACCTACAGTATCAAGTTCAAGCACTAGGAGGCCCAAAATCAAACCTGACCACCAAGACACGAGCACCAACGCACGTAGCAAATAGCAACACAATGGCACCTTGCGTTCCGGAGATACAGCGCACGCGCCGTGCCCGCACAAAAGGTAACCTGGAATGTCAAGTTCAAGCACCAAGGGCGCCAAAATCAAAATTGAGAATTATTCAGCCACCGCCAACACATGTGCCAAATAACATCGCGCCCGCACCATCCGTTCAGAAGATATATCTCCGGAAATACCCCTCTTGGACAGAAAATTCAACCTGCCGCATCAAGTTCAAACACGACAAGGCCAAAAGTCAATCCTAGGCAACAAGCAACAACCCCCCACCCATGCACCAAAAATTGTTGCAATCGCGCGTATCGTTCCGGACACACAGCGCCAAAAGTGCCCCAAAACACAAAAAATACCACCTGCAATGTCAAGTTCAAGCACCAGGAGGCCCCAAAACAAACCTGAGTGTCAAGCCACCACCCCCAACCTACGTACCAAAAATCGTTGTGCTGGCACCATCCGTTCTCGAGATACAGCGCCCTAAATCCCCAGCTTCCAAAAATTCCCACGCCCCTGAAAACAATACCTGCATACATGCAGGTAATAAGTGACAGATCTGAATGGTAGATGGGTTTCCCCTGAGTAAGGTTGAACATAAAATATTTTCAGTGGTGAGTCTTGGGTCGAATCTTAAGATACCCAGCATAAACATAGTCGTTAAGGATGACAACATATCTAGTCTTGCATTACTGTATAAAGGACAGTGTAGAAGGTAATGTTTAGTGGACTCGTTGGGGTGACGACATTTACACATAGAACTATTTACACAGTTATGTTGGAACAGGTTAAAATTCAACTGACCGAAGTTAACTCTAAGTCTAGTGAGGTGGATTGCTGGGTATTTGGGACCATGAGAGAAATGATGGGTAGGTAGGTCTATAGTAAAAAGACACCAACTCTTTTGAAACTAAACTGAGGAGGATGCTTTAGTGGCGAGCGATAATTGATTCCTTAAATGAACAGACGAGGGTAAAAATGATATTTTGTACTTCTCAGTTCTAGTAGGAATTTGGATGTAATTTTGATTAGTTCGAAGGCTGTATGTAGTGCGGTCACAGGACTTGGGTGGAATAATTTCTCGTAGATATTCTGGTGTTAAACCGTTGACCATTTTGTAAAAATGAATAAGTTTGTGCTTTTGGCATCTGCTGAGTTATTGCTTTGCGAATCTCAAAGTTATCTATAATATAAATTTACATTTCTTGTTCATAACATTCTTTTGATTTGCTCAGAAAAGACAGTTTTGAATTGTTTTCAATACAACTAAGCCACTCCTGTATGTACTTATCTTGTAGCCTGGTGCCGGTTGGTTAGCAATATAATCTGTTTTATAAGCCCCAGGTTTTATCCATATTTGCCCAAGGCCGTGGTAACAGAGAATGTCCTTAACATGATTATCAGTAAATACAGTATTGTATGCATCGCGGAGTAGAGTCCTCAGGCTCCACCAGGCTCCGCGGATCGGTGGTCTAAGTAAAGTAGAAATCGGACAGGCCCGGGAGACAGACCTGTAAAACAGCCCATCTTTTTCATCAAACCCAGCTCGTACGCTACTCGCACACTAGAAACCCCAGCGTTTGGATTGCTCGCGCACTACTAATACACCAGCGTCTGCACTGGTCACGCACTGCTTACACCAGCGTGTACATTGCTCACGTACGACACACAGCAGCGTGTGCACTGTTCACGCACTGCTTAAACCAGCGTGTACACTGTTCGCACACTACACACACCAGCGTGTGCAATGCTCTCTCACCGCTCACGACCAGCGTGTGCATTGCTCGCACACAACACACAACAGCGTGTGCATTGCTCACGCACTGCTTAAACCAGCGTGTACACTGTTCGCACACTACATACACCAGCGCATGCCATGCTCTCTCACTGCTTACATCAGCGTGTACACTACTCGCGCACTGCTAAAACTGGCGTGTGCATTGCTCACACACCGCATACACAACGTGTCGCTTTGGTCTTTCGTATGTGTCAGTCCAATCGTCTGCGAAGCCGCGGCGTTCGATGTACCAAGTCACCAGTCTGTCGATGTTTGCCACACGAACAAATTGCCACCCGTGGAAAAAGCAGGATTTTTTGCAATGAGGTTTACTCCTCAGCAGGTTGAGGTCACACTTTGTTGAGTACAGAACAAAGGAAAAGTTGATGAAATAAAAATAAACTTGGCAAGAGGTGCACTGTCTCCCCTCTTCAGTGATGGTGGGGTGGGAGGGGGTCACTATCCAAGATTTCAAAATCTAGGTCTGAAAATCATGCTATCAACCAAACCAAACAAAACATAAACAGGAAACAGAAAGTACACTGTAAACCCTGTGTAAGGTTAGGATGGCTCATATTTAGGCCCATTGGAGCCTCCCTCACCAAGGATTGAGTTGGATTTCAAATCTTGGTTGAGAGCTCTCCTTTGGGCAGCCTGTCATGGCCGCTGACATCTGACCCCTCTGACCACTATCTACTATCTATCTGACCACTATCTAGCACGTTAAAAACCCGCCACACTTACCGAAATAGTAAGGGCCCTACACGGTTTGAATGGAAAGGTTCTGGATATGTAACTTGTACTCTTCAGTACACATCTGGTGTGTTACGCCATGATGCGGTCTATCGGGTATGCAACACAAAGAAGCAGACAATCTATTGCCGCTAGTGCTAATTTGGCGTCCTTCCAGAAATACTGTGGAGACTGTCCGCTAACACCAGGAAATCGTTAGTTCCCTTTCCCAGGATACCTAGAGGAGCTTTAGATTCGTTAGAACTATGAACGTTCATCTAATTTGGAGTACATGTTTCCCACTTTTGTCAGTTTGTAATCATTCATTACATCTCGTATATCATGGTAAGAGCCTGACAATACATGCTCCATGTTAGCAAATATCAATGAACAGCATAAGGATGCAAACACTTTTTCTGGCTCATAGCTTTGTTGGTTATCACACTTTAAGGGACCTGGCAAGACCAGCCGAAGAGAAGTTAGAAGTGTGATTCAGTCAGGCTAACCTATTCTTTTTCAGTTGCAACTAAATCATCTTCATGATATGTAATTCTAAAATTCATCAGTCTTTAACAAGTGTTTCTTTTTCTATTCACCGATATAACTTCCTTGTTCTTGCCTAATGCTTTACCTTCTTTCATGTAAATCTTAAGTATAACAACAGGTCATTGGTAATGGTATGCAAATTAAACAGCCGTTTGTCTTGCTGGCAATGAATTTATAGATGGGCAATACTAGTAAAAAATTAGGAGTATAATATGATTTGAATCTCATAAACAAAATACAAAAAGAGCTTATTATTACATCTCTGCCGTCCAGGTCATCGCAAGAGTACAGCAACGAGGTACTGGAGGTCCAAGGCGGAGACCAGCAGATTGCCGCGGCCATCACGGAGATGTACACGACAGCCCTAACAACAGAGCTGAAGGATTGGTTGGAGTCCATTAACGACTACCCCAAACCCTTCTCCTTTGTGCTGAGACCGGTTCCAGATCTGCTAAACATCCCTTTCGTCACACTCTTTCCTGCAGGAGATGTGGATTATGGTTGCTTTGGTAAAAGGTTAGTTGTTAGAAGCGTATGACACTTTAGTTGCACCAACGCTTAATTCTACGGTAAACACTCAAACGAGATAGTTGGAAAAAAAGTCACAGCGGACTCACACATACACATACACGTACGTGTACACACGGACACACACGCGCGCACACACACACACACACACACACGCACACACACGCACACACGCAGTCACATACACACACGCACACACACACACACACGCACACACACATATATATAATCCTTATTTATATATACATAGATATAAACACTGCCTGTGTATACGTTTATTGGACAAATTAAATGTATATAAGGTCTTTGTATCCATCATCGCTACATATTGGCGTGTGCGCTATTGTACTTATTGTTGGTTACATTTTTTAGGGATCTAAAGACGGAAGAGGGAACGGGTCGAAAATATTACACACATACGACAACCAAGCATGTTGGTGATGACAACAGAGCTAAGAATAGTAGCGAAACGGTAACGGTCTCTGAGATCCGTTATTGTAACTTCGCTGACCGTAAAGCCCTTGAGGACAGCATGACTAAGAAGAGACTGTCTCTTGGACGTGCTGTGACGGTGTACCTGGAAGAGGTAAATAAAAGGCCATGCAATGGCCTGAATGTACCCTGGCAGATTCGCATCGGAAACAAAAACAAACTATACAACGGACTTACCCCGATCACTAGAACTATTCAGAATAGAAGACTGGCTCTTGCTGGTCATGTAGCACGTCATTAGGAGATGGCCGCCAAAATTCTCCTATGGGAGCCTAAAGCAAAGAGAAAAAGGGGAAGACCGAACCTGACACTTAAGAAAGTTCTCTGGAGGAGGAGATTGGTTTAAGGACTACAACTTGCTACCGCCATACGAGATAGAGATACATGGTCGAACATTGTTAATGGCGCCTCATATGATGATGAACTGAACTGCACAATAGCCTGAACACCGCCTTTCGCTAATATACTAAATATTTAATTATGTTTGGTATGGAATGGCTAGTAGTAGCAGTAGACTCTGGACCCATATTTTCTTTTCTTGGCTTTCGGCCAAAAGTTAGTCTGAGTCAATATACAAAATTAGTTACCAAGTTTGTTTACCCTAGGGTCGACTCCTGAGCTCAGACTTCCTCCTGCCCGCCGGAGGGGCAGGTTGTGAAACCGCCATGTTAGCCTTCCTTCAGGGGGACAACACCGGCGTGCCAACATGGGAAGACATGACGGGAGGGAAGGAGTTCACGGTCGTTTTCGACATGCCGTCCGACATCCCAGGGATCCTTCAGGCGCAGGACGTGCTGGAACTGAAGTTCTTTCGTCACAAGTGGTTTTCCACTAGGAGAGGATTTGTGCCGCATTTGTATGACGGCTACAAGAATGGTGGAAGCAACGATCTCCAGGAAAAAAAGGTAGCCAAATATGAATATTGAATTAATTTAGTTTTTTCTCGTATCATACTGCTCTGATTCACCACCTGCACCATTTTAAATTGTTTTTCAATATTGCAAAAAAAAAATTATTTATAACGCTTCGTCAGGTCAGCGTACAAGGCCTTGTCATGACGTACACCGAGGAAACCGGTGTCTTTACTGTTACGGATGCCGACTTTGAGGCGTCAGCTCCCATTGTACAAGACCTACCAGACTGGATAAAAAGTCTCGACGTGGCCAGAGCTGAATATAAAAAACTACTCAGCCACCTAAGCAAGAAATCGTGAGTAAACGCCAGTTGTTATGGGATGTATGGTATAATATCATGGGATGTTGTTGTTCGGTAATAAAAACTTTAAAACTTAAAGATATAAGAAATTATTTAATGATCTGCACACAATCGTCACAGAATTAAGGGAATAAATCTATATTGTATTCGAACCCGACGTGTCTCTGCAGTGATACAGTAGGAGACGTTCCGTGTAGCATCCATTGGTCCAACGCGCATCGCTTTGATCCGACCAATGGAGGAAAGTGCATCCACTTCACTGCAGCGTCAGAAGGAGACATCTTTGTTGTGTTCGCCAGCATCCCGCAGAATCATGAGACTTGGATTTACATACAGATCTCGCCAGGAGGAGTTGCATTATATAAGGTTAGCACACTTACCTGCAAACATTGTCTTCATAAAGTCGGAAAGACAAAGGACATAATTTGCATAACTTGCACGAATATATAACAAAACAAGTTTTCTTAAAGAAAAAGTGGGAGGTACAAAATTGATTGCTCCTTTGGCCAGTGTCGGATACATAACTTCCTCTTCCAGTCGTATTTGTCTTTTTTATTGATTATTGGAATATGCTGATATCCAAGGGAGACTGCATGTTATTTGAACCCTCAATATGGCTTGTTCATGGTAGGGGATGTAAAACTTATACTTACATATACTACAGGTGGTTAGAGGTTATCATCATACTTTCTACCTTTGCCCAGAATGTTATGTTACTTCTGTGTTGCATGGCAGGAATTCTATACTCATGCATTTGTGATGGAAACTCTATACCTTTTATGGAGATATGGTATCGCCGAACTTTTGTAGTTTGTGCTTTCTTGACTTGCCGGACATATCTATTAAACTCATACATGTGAAAGGTGTAATATCGTTTATTATACGTTTCATCCACACCTGTTTAGGCAATGCGGCTACAAACCACTCAGCTGAATGACAATGCTGGTGGTCTGGGTTCGACAACCTTGTACCAGTCTTACTTTGTCTGTGTGACTGAAGATGTGGATGAGACTAACACAGTCATTCAATACGGGAAGACACCTGACAATGAGGTACGATTATACATAAATAATTTAGAGTGTCTGTCAATGCTTCGAGAAAGATGGTTGGTTGTCAAGATTAAGATAGAGTTTATTGCACAACGATTGCACCATGTATAAGGCATGGCGAATGATATGTATTACTAAATATATATATATATATATATATATATTGGCTTAGGGGGGCTGATATAGAGTCGGGACATGATAGAAGTAAGAAGTTTTCAAAAAAAAATGACGAAATTTGATTAAAAATAACTTGTATTTACCGTTGCTAATGGCATTGTCCGCCATATTGGATTTTGACCCATCAGTTCAGTTCTGTTCAGTTCAGTTCATCCTCATTTGAGGTGCCATTAATAATGTCTAACCATGCATCTCTATCTAGCATGTTGGCTAGCAAGTTGTAGTCCTTTATACCGACTTCCTCATCCAATTGCGTCATCGAATTAGCATAAAGTATAAATTTTTATCTTTAAAAGGTAATCTAAAATTACACAGGATGATGATCGTATGGATATACAGAAACCCGTTGCGATGACAACATAACAACTCAAAAATTGATTTATTTTCACAGAATTGTTGCTAATTATATTTTAGGAAAAGGCAATAGGTTTCGTTGTACTAGCACAGGACGTTTGGCACTTTTAGAACATTAAGGTTGGCGCGGGCACTTTTAGCCCTCCCCTCGGACTCGATAGAGTTAACATGTCTTCTTGTGCTTGTTTAACAACCCCGTATGTTTTTTTTTACAATTATATCATTAGACTTATTGTATAATATGACCATTGTTTCTACTTGCGATAATAGGAGAGACCGCATGTCTGGCTGAGTTTCACCTTTAACGAGCTGGCGTCCCTTCGATACTACTCCTTCGGAAGCGGGGAGTCTCCTGTCAAGGTGATGGGACTGTCACTGTTGGACAGCCCGGCAAAGGACTTCATCATCTGCCGAGAAGGGACGGAGATGATCAATGGGGTCTGTCAACAGAAATGTCACCCAGAGTGTGAAGGTGAGCTTTGTTAGTTCATCTATTAAGTCTTATTTCATACCAAATTATGTTGTATAAGTACAAGAAATGATTTCTTGAAGATTCTAAAGCTAATTTAGGATATCATAACAAATAACCCACACGTAATTAACGAGTTAACCATCAGTCTTTAGATATCGTAGACAAAGATATGTTTATATTGCTACATAGATGCCTGTTAATCTTGTACACAGGCTGCCGTACTAGTGGATCGAACTCTCCAATGGACTGCATCGCCTGTAAACATCTGAAGGTGCCTTACCCCTACAAGGAGGGCCAAATCGGCGCCTTTCAGTGTGTCGCGCAGTGTCCTCAGCATATGGAACCTTTTAATGTTAAAAAAAGCTGTACATGTGAGTGACAACGCTATTATAATTAGGATTTTCCAACTTGCAGGCAAACTGGTTGCTGTTTTGGCAGTCAATGTTCTGAATATATGTGGTAGCTAATTATTTAGCAAAGTATTGGCAATATAGAAAGAGGCATGGTTTCTTATTACTGTCAAATATGTAAAACAATCGCAAAAAAATGTTTTGTTTATGGCAGGCATCAAAAGGATGGAGGAGACCAGCCCTGATGGTGTTGTGGACTGTGTGACAGAGTGTCCCCTGACTCACTTCAATGAAAACAGTGTCTGCAAAAGTAAGCGTATTTACGGTGCATGCTGTAATGGTACATCTACCTTAACATACAGAACTTCATTCTGAACGTTTCACTAAATTATATATCTCGTATGCCATGATCATTATATCAACCAAAATTTGAAGATTTTAAAGATTACATCCATTACAACAGTGTGTACAACGCGATAGATGACAATAAAAAAGCAGGCGAGATGTACAAGTCATTGTCTATATAAGGGTTGCAAATAACATTTTTTTTCTCAGAAATATTACGATTATTCGAATGGTTATATCATTTGGCATTATAACTCCATTTAGAAACCAAAGTTAATGGAACCTTTGTAAAATATGCCAGGCTGTCAAGCGCCTGATATGGCACTTTTGATTCGATAATCATATTTCTGTGCATTTAGCTTAAACTAAGCTTGGTTCTGGTAGCCGAAACTGTAACTTCTTTAAAAAGAAACCAAAGGTGGTATGAACAAAATTTGTAAATTTAAAGGTTGGTCCAAACGGACGCCCAATATTTTGGTCTTAAAGTCTTATCCCAATATGCGGACGTCATTAAACTGACAGTGTATTCTTTTCCTGACTACGATTTTTCTATCTTTACAGAATGCAGCAGCTTTTGTGTAGACGTCAGTAATGATGGAACGAGGGTTTGCTCAGGGCCCACTTCAGCTGACTGTGACACGTGCAAATATCAACACGACGGAAGTTGTGTTGAAGGTTGCATTCCTGGGCAAAAGGCTGCAAAAGGGGGTATGTATGTTATGTCTATACACTTGGAATAAAATTCTTCTATAGGTTTCATTCAGGTTTGGTCATCGATTTTTTTTTAGATATACAGGTAGAAAAATATACATGTTAACTCCAGCAACCGGGTAGATTGTAACCGGTCTGGCGTTCCGAACAGCATCAGTTGCCTTTCGTCGTTCGCTAAATAAAAATAATCAGGAGCTAAGTGGGTAATTCAAGACAATTCAGGAATGGTTCAGTTAAATATAAGTCGACATGACAATAAATCAAATTTTATCCTGTTGTTTGAATCTAGAATTTAATGTTGTCTCGTCAGAGAGGAATTACAGGGAACTACCTGAAAGTTTGACGCATAAGCCTCATTTTCTGTTGGGGGTGGGATTGTACATTCCCTCATATTCTTCCTCACCGAGTCCCTGTTCGAACCAGCGGGGTCAAGGGTCGTTACGTTAGACACGGTATCGCTTTCTTCAAAGCTTCACTTTGCATAGTGAGTGTTGACATACGTTTTAACACCATGACATGTAACTTTGCTGTGTGACACGGCAGACCGATTAACCCTCAAGCACGTGACCTTTTTTGCGACTAAAATGACCGAGTTTGGTCCAAACAAACGCCCAATATTTTGGTCTTAAAATCTCAGTTCCGATTCTTATCGGTGATCATTGTACATACATTGTTTGGTAAATGTATGAGGAATATTTTAAGATGTTAGGGTGTTGTAAATTCCAGCTCTTGAAAAGATGAGAAGGACCAGTTTTGCACTAAACCTATTATGACCAAAGAGGGGAATTTTGAGGCCTTCAACAAATTTTATGTCGCATAACTCATGAACGGCTTGTGCTAAAGCTACAAAACTGGGTAGTTTATCACAAGATATTGTTAGCAAAATTTTTTGTCACTAAAGTACGTTTATCATGTTTATTGGTTGCCATGGCAACGGAATTATGACGGGCATATTTTTGCCAAAATTAACCAATTTTAATTAAACAAGGTTTTACTTGGTAAAATGCACATGTTTTCTTACAACAATTCAATTATATGAAATTGAATGTAATTTTCATGATTCAAAATTTATAACTAATGCTAATTTCATGACGGTATTGGACGCCCTAATTAGCTAAATGACGCCACAATGTCATCATATTATATGGTGATGACACATAAATCTTTGTGAGGATTTAGTTTAATGTGTTTTTAATCCTTTAAAAGTTTGATGGCCATACGATAAATAGTTAAGGAGTTAGTCACAAAAGTTTGTTTTGAAAACTGCACTTTTTGCTGCGGTTCGTTTGGACTCCAGATGGACAGAACACAGACTTTCTTTATAGTTTCTACAGTATTGTACAAATCTTCGTAAAAACCTAGGAGACGGTATCGCAGATGTTGACTGACAAAGTTACGGAAGGAATTTTTTCGTCCAATTAAAATTGTTTTAATTGCACTTCAAAATGTACGCTTTGGGTCCAAATGTACCCCACTTGGGTGTTTGAGGGTTAAGCTGTAAAATACCGTTAAAAGAATACCCTCACTCAACCTCCTGTATCATTTTGCTCCACGGTACATCCCTTCGATTCTTTTCCTCGGAATGCATTATACCGGTTATAGCCGGTACACAGTATCTGTGACTGTCAGTATACAGGTAACAGTCTTGTTGATAAATATTTGTCAAGATTTATCAAGCACTGCTTTTTCTGACACGTTCTTATTCTGTACAACCGACACCGACAACTCATACCTGTCCATGAGCACTCCTTAATATGGCCTTCACGCGGAAACCGAAATAGCAGGAATGAAGCAGAGCCAGACGGAATGAAGAATGTGTAAAATTCGGGCCACAGTCGGGGCCATTCGGAGTGGGAATTCCAAATGGACCGTATATCCCTTTCACACTAGAAGGATTTAGCCAAAATGCCGCCAGAATGAAAAGTCTTTTCTATTCCTTTGCATTCGTAGTGTATTCTATAGATTCTTACTGCATTCCGAATAACCTTTCGGCCACATTTGAATGGCTTGCTGTTTTTATTCTCCATGGAATGAGATCAGAATGTCTCAAATAATGTTGGAACGCCGTAGAATGCGGTTAACTGCATCTCACTGTTACGTTTGTTGTTATGAATCTAACAGAGAATATAACAGCAACGTCAGCTAATTGGACTATGTCAAAAACAATCTCCCAGGTCGCACTGGAAATCATGGCAGGCATGTTTCCCCGTCGTCTAACTTCTAACACACGGCTCATTAACCACGACACGTGCCATGTACAGGGAACCCTTCCACCAGCCTCTGTTTAAGAACAGCAGGCTCCCGGGACGGTACCTTGTGGTGGTAGCAAGAAGGGAGAGGGCGTGGGTATGTTGCTGGAGGAAAGGATAGAACGGTGTATTTTGTTGAGTGATATATTAATGACTTTGCACTGAACTACTAATGGAGGGATCATTTGCCGCATACTTTGGTATCACATGCGGTGCAAGTTGCTACGGCCGCGTGGCGCGTTGGCACACCCGATCCCTCGATCTCAGAAGTTAAGTAACGCGCGGTCCGGACAGTTCAACGATATCATCGAACTCCGCGTCCTGGTTCTCCAGGGAGGTGGTAGCAACTGTCCTCCTTTTCGTATACGCGGAGGGCGTGACCTGAGGCATGATTCGTAGCTCTGTAGCACGCTATACACAGAGAAAAGAGGGGTTTAAGGTCTCCAGAAACCCCGTACGGGCTCCCGGAAACGCACCCGGGAACCTCTATCAGACCCTCGGTATGTGGGGGCCGCTAAAATAGCGGGTTGACCCAGTTACACTGAGAACCAGGGGACGGTACAAAAATCCCCCTTTTTTGGGGGTGTTGGTCACCAAGTACCCTAGGAAACAGGGTACACACTAGTAGCGAAAAATTAGCACAACAAACCAACCAATTTTTCCTTAGGGGTGAGTTATGAGGGGTGTTTTGAAACTTCCTTTGTCTTGTTTTAGTCGACGATTGGCCCACGTATTGACCGTACCATTTACCGTCCGCCGCTTACGACGAGGGGTGTGTGTGTGTGTGTGTGTGTGTGTGTGTGTGTAAGGGTACTAAATCTGCCCCAAACAACACACAAAAAAAACAATCAATACAAAATCAGGCAGAAATTATGAGGCAAGTGGGGAGAGGAGGAATCGAACCACTAAGTAAGACTGCACGTAGGTCTCTACCCCCGTTTGGCGGAGTGAGGGGGCAGTCAGGACCTCCTTTCTTGCTGCCACAACAAGGTACCGTCCCGGGAGCCTGCTGTTCTTAGAGCTGGAAGGGTTCCCTGGCACGTGTCGTGGTTAATGACCCGTGTGTTAGAAGTTACACGAACGGGGGAAATGCCTGCCATGATTTCCAGTGCGACCTGGAAGATTGTTTTTGACATAGTCCAATTAGCTGACGTTACTGTTAGATTCTCTGTTAGATTCATAACAACAAACGTAACAGTGAGATGTGGTGGTAACCTGCTGTTCTTAATTGGTGGGATGGTTCCAGGCACGTGTCGTGGTTAATGACCCGTGTGTTAGAAGTTACACGAACGGGAGAAATGCCTGCCATGATTTCCAGTGCTACCTGGAAGACTGTTTTTGACATAATCCAATTAGCTGACGTTATTGTTATATTCTCTGGTAGATTCATAACAGCAAACGTAACAGTGAGATATGGTGGGAGCCTTCTGTTCTTAATCAGAGGTGTTAGAAGTTAGACGCCCAGGCAAAATGCTTGTCATGTACTAGTATTTCCGAAACCAGCTGTAAAAAAAACGTTTGTCGTGTTGTTCAATTCCCAAGGGAAACTATGGTGCACCGTGCGATTAATTACTATATTTGAGTTTCACTTACCTTAATTGATGTTATCCCCAGGGGACACATGTTGGTAATTGTTCTAAATGGTTGCCTGATCCATCTAAGTTGTTTTTCTAGAGGCTATTTTCCCTGATCCATGTGTCTTCCCTGATCCATGTCAATCCCTTTTTTAGCCTGTTAGGTTTTCTGTTAGGTTCTTAAATGGCTCATGTTCTGCTAGGTCCAATATCTTGCCACTACTGTCATTCCTGCATTCAAGACGTGAACTAGTGTAGTAAAGGCGTCACTATTGTGGTAGACTGATATCACTTACCAACATGGCAACTGCCCATGGCATGCACATTGGTGCCACTACAAGTATCTAACTAGTTTCATCTCTATATCTAGAGTCTTTGCTACCTGACTAGTGTGACTTCTACAAGTACAACCAATAGCCTACAACACAACCTATTTGCCCATTTTGGTACTTTCTCCAGTCTCCTTTCTCGTCATGTTGGCCATCTCCGAAGAAAAAAAAGTTTTTTTTTTCTTCTGAAATCAGGCGAAAATCAATGGGCGCACTGATTGCATCCATAAATTTTACCTGCTGTGGCCTTGGGAAATAAAATCTGAAAAGTAAACAAGTAAACATACGTTTTGTATTATGTTTCTTTTATAGAAGAAGACGGGTCTTTCACCTGTCATCAATGTCAACCTGGTCACGAGTGTAAGCATGGGGACGAGCGAGAGGACATCTGTCCAGCCGGAAAGCACAGCAACGAAAACAGATCAGCGTGCGAGCTGTGTGCAGCAGGAGAGTTTAGCGGCACTCCGGGAGCAGCGTCCTGCCAGAAGTGTCCAGCTGGACAAACCAGCAACCCAGGATCATCTCACTGCAGTAAGTTTCAATCTGAAATCTTTTCTCACTTAAGTTTGTACTTGGTACACCAACCTGTACTAATTTAGCTTCTTTTAATTGCTAATTAGCTTCTTTTAATTCTTATAAAATTTCGGCCCATATGTACTGTGCAAAAAGCAGTGGGACCACCTACTTAGGGGCCGTCAGTAAATGGTATCTAACCATAGTTGTCTTTTGCGTGTTCATATATGACTTATCGTTACTTACACGGTGGTCAAATTTGGGCTCAAAACCTCCCATGTCTAGCCGAAGTCGAACCTTGTTCCACGATGTTCCATCTGACGCAAATCAAACCGAACCCGTGTTCTATTTAGGTCATCTGCGGTCATTGCATGTAATACAGTGCTTTCTGGCCTTTTTTCCCCAACTTCCTTGAATCAGGCGAAAAATATAGTTTTTCACCAATAAAAACAATTTTCTGGACAGCACAACTACGCCGTCACTTTTTTTGCGTCCTGTAAAATGTAACGAAGCTACTGGCACCTTTGTTGGTGACCTTGAATATTCTAAGTGTTTTTTACATCGGTATCGGTATATTTTTACACACTCCCGCTATCCGAGCAACATGACATGCGTGCAAACATCGTTTAAGATCTCGACCAAGAAGAATCCAACTTAACTCATTGACGGCTCAAAATGACCGCAACGGTTTTCCCGAGATTTCTGTTTGGGGGATTTAAAAAAAATGCCTTTGATTTTGAATTATCGGCAATTAAGTGCGAAAAATGCCATTTTCACGCATATTTTCGACTGTAACTTTGCTTAAAATAAAAAAAAATTGAAAATCCAAAAAACAAAAAGTTTTATTTTCCTCATAGATGACGAAAAATGTGCAAATCAAGAATTTTCGATGACGCCTGTGGCCCATCTTATCAAGAGTTTGGTCAAATTAAAGGCCTTCCGGAAAACATAAAATAAACGTCTTTGAAATCAAAATCTAAAAAAAAAGCTTTTCAAATTCAAATGGCATGATTCAAAGTTTGTAAAATTGCTACTTTAATTTTACTTCAAGAACATTTTCACTTTTATAACACTTTGTTAATTTTCAAATATTTCACGCTGAGCCAACAGTAGACCTCCTGTAACCCAATACTCTGTCGAACGCGCATAGAAACGGGAAATAATACCCTAGCAACCGACCGCCGTGTTACTGCATTTTTTCCTGATAGTTACATCCATGAAATGTCATGGAGGTTATATTTTCTGTAATATTTGTCTGTCTGTTAGCAAAATTACTCAAGAACGGCTGAATGGAGTGGTTTCATACTTGTTATGTTGGTGGGGTGTGATAAAAGCTCGAATTGATAAGATTTTGGGTGCCGTATCTGTCGTTATAATCAATGTAATAATATCAGAAATAACCCCTATATCTACGATATATTGGAAAATGCATCGTGCTTCAAGCGTTTGTTAATGAGCTTATCTCAAAGCAGATAGTGGGGTGATTTGTATGACAGCTGTTTGGGGAACCCCGAGCTTTTAGAATATGACAATTAGTTTTATTTATGTCTGCTTAGGATATCTGTAACAATTAACTCCTTAGAGCAGCTGTTTGCCCATTCCGGTCAATTTGAATATTTTCAGTTGTATTTGTATGTTTGTGTACAAGATAACTCAAGAACGGCTGGATAGATTGGTTTCATACTTAGTGTGAAAGCTGAAAGTGATTAGATGTTGTGTTCTGCCTTGCATTACATTGAAGTTGTGTTAGTATGTACTTGGTTATATTGTATATCTATTATCTAGATGTGTTTGGTAATTCCTTATCTGAACAGTTGATGTCCTGATGTTGATGGCAACTGTTTGAAATATTTGTAACAGTTGGCACCTTAGAGCAGCTGTTTGCCCATCCCGACATTTTAAAACATCTGTTTGGAGAAGCCGGACAATTTTGATTGCGATAAGAAACTGCATGTATGTACTTGCGCGTTTGGGGACACAGTGTGTTATATTTCGTTTGTGCTGTTAGGTGTTATGTGGAGCGCCTTGCGTTACTTGAAAGTTTCGTTAGTATGTAATCGGATTTATTACATATCTATTATGCGGATGTGTTAGGTAATCCCTTATCTGAACAGTTAATGCGTATAGCAACTGGTTAGGGTAATTTAACAGTTGACTCATTAGAGCAACTGTTTGCCGATGCTGGACAATTTGAATATGATAAATAACTTTGTATTTAGCCACTTGTGCCTTCGGGGACCTGGTGTGTTATATTTCGTTTGCGCTATTAGATTTTGTGCTCCGCGTGGCGTTATGCTGATGTTGTGTTGGTAAGTACTTGCATTATTATATATCTGGCATCAACTTGTCCCCGTATCCTACATGTAGGTATTGGTTGATGGATATTTCATGTCCTTTTGGTTGTGTTGATGATGTGTTTGTATCCTGTATTGTATTTCTTGTATTCCATTAGTGAATTTCTCATATGTCATATTATGACAAAGCATACATTTGCGATTTTACCCAGTATGTAGGACATAATGCCTGTCCTGGAAAATGAGTGGTTACTGTCTTTGGTTTTCGCACCTATATTTTTCCCATATGGCGTCGATCTATTAAACTCAATTTATACTTTTAAGTATCACATATTTATATTCATATTCATATTCTTTGTCTTTATATAAAAACCCAGTTCTCTCCCGTAACAGTAATATCCATTACTCTCAAATACAACCGACCATCAACATACATAACATCCAAAAAAAGTAATAAATATTTCATGGGGGTATGAGGTCCCCGAATTCTAGTTCCTAGTAAGAAGTGGCGTGATGATGGGCGCTGTGGGCAGGGCTACCCAGCTACAGACGGTAACCCTGCTGAATGTGACCAGGCAGGTAATACCCCATGCTGGTACATGGTGCGGCAACACTTTGAACCACTGCAGCTGTGCGGGTTGTGTCGACCACAGAAACTCAGGAACATTACTTGCACATACAAAAGATCGCTTTGTCATCAGAAAAGATTGATAAACTTAATGAACATGCCAGAACGATACCGTATTCAAAATCGTCTGAATTGCGATATCGTATACCTGTTGACGATATCGCCTTTATTACATGTAACATAGGGCTAAGATAGCTTCGTACTTCGTAAACCTGCCCCGACCATATGTATTAAGTTAGATGACACCGCTCGCAACGTCCGAAGTTCCCCGATCACTGTCTCCAGTTGCCTGTAACTTCGTAAAACTTCGTACACGCTAACGTCGTACATTTTACCAATTTCTGGACATATTTTGAGGTCAGCGGTGATACTGAGTTTTATTGGGCTTAAACTCTGGCAGTTTAAAGTCACTTACAATTTGAATGTAAAAAGTTTATGTCTAAAGACACCAATAATAACACTAAAAGTTCCTACATTTGTTCTGGGAAAAAAGACATCACTTTTCTTTCTAGTCCAGTGATACAAATGTTGCAACTATAGACAGGTGGCCACTATAGAAAGCATGCTGATCTATTTACTAACAGCAGGAAGTTACACATCATTTTAGTATCCACTGATCTTTATTTATATAAACATTGCACAGGAAATCTAATTGTTTATATTTACAGCTAGTTCAAACACGCATGGTGTTTAAAAAGAACAGGCGAAGAAAGGTTACGATGGAATAATTGTTTGTTTGTTTGTTTGTTTTATTAGGATGTCCATTAGTGATACTATATATCTATTCTGCATGGAGCCCGTGACAATTCATATAAAATAGAATAGCATTAAACATAAGCAAAAAATCTATAAAAGAATAAGTAACAAAAGTATGAAAAAAATGAATAATATATATATAAAAATAAATAAAAAAAGCGAGACACATATTAATTGTCATTCAAAGTTTCACCCTATTCAGACCGGGGGGGGGGGGCTTTTGAGGCCCGCGCTAACTTCGATGTCCTATAACGCCAGAACGGCTTACGCTAGAACCACCAAATTTGGTGAGTTTTCCTAAAATATTGTTGGCAACAATTCTTCGAAGTTTGACAAATTTTCCATTTTTTCTTGTTGCCATGGTAACCGTTTGTTGACAGGCAGTTTTGCCAAAAATCACTACTTTTGGTTCTAACAATGTATTTTTCAAATGTATTTGCTATATTACTGTGATTTTGTTACATAAATAAAATCTTATATTATTCAGCATATCTTTCATAATTATATATGCATAAATTATGCTAATTTGATGACGTCATCAGCCCAAAATCCAAGATGGCGGAAGGAATGGCCAGATCAAGAAAAACAAGCTAATTATCCCTTAAAATTTGCAACTACCTGGTATTTTTTCATCAAAAACCATCTAAATGAATGAATTTAGTCTATTTCCGTTGCCCTTTGTGATTATTTGTTGCAAAAAAAGTATTTTTAAAAATTCAAGGTGGTGGATATAATATGGCGGAGCCCAACTCGTATCCTAGATGTGCATGACGTCATTTTATGACGTCATATTGACGTCATTGATGTTGCTATTGGCAACGCAAGTCGTAATAAACATTATTATTATGTTATCTGCACTTGTTGTTACATTTTTGCAGCATAATTTGAAGTTTTCTGAGAATACCCATTTTTCATGGGTTTGGCCAATGTAATCAAATTGATGACGTCATAATTACGTCATCTTACGTTAACGTAACGTCAAACGTCACATACTTGTCAGATATTATGTCGAAATCATGTCCTAAAAATTTGGTGGCCCTACGGCACGTCGTTTTAGAGTTATAGGACTTAGAAGTGGAGGGCCTCAAAAGCCCCCCCCCCCCCCCCCCCGTCCAGGGATGACCAAAAAAGCCCGGTCTGAATAGGGTTAAGGTAAGTCTTTGAAATGTTTTAAACATTTATTTGCATGATTTCAATGTGTTCCCCGTTTTCTTCTGTGTGTAAGGATGGTTCGCTGTCGTTCTAATGGCTGGACATTTGGTTCTCATTCATTTTTGTTACCTGCTTAAAAAAGGCAAGTATTATTTTTGGTAGGGATCACGATATGGCGTTTGTGTTTCCGGACCAATATCCTTAGAACCTCTGGATGGATTACGATCACGTTTGCTATGGGTGTAGATATTGTTAGCCATTGTGCTTTAGCGCGCATTAGAAGTTTGCTGCTGTTTTGTGATTCGTTAGAAAGATTTACACTCCTTTTCTTGATATGGAGTGATCTGGTCGTCTTAATGGGGACAACTGTGATATCTAGATCTGCTTTATGTTTACAGTAGCATAGGAGCGTGTAGAAGGGGAATTTCCGGCACTATCTCCACGTAAATGTAATGACATCTATCTCCATGAAAAATGGAGATCTAGTTTTGGGTGTCTGTGTGTGTGTCTGCCTGTCTGTGTGACCAGATTTACGTAGTGAGCTTAACTCAAGAACCTCTTTGGGATTACGATGATATTTGGTTTGTGAGTAGGTGTTGGGGCAGACAAAGGTCACAGTTAATTTTTGCCCCCCCCCCCCTGGTATGTCATTCGTTTTTGGATCTTCTGAATGTGCTGTGCGTTCGATTTTTGGATGGCAGATAGCTTGTGACATAAGAGATTTGTAGTGTATATCTGGCAATTTAGCAGGTACCTCTGGAACTGCAGGGGCATTATTTTCAAAATCTTCTAAGGAGGGTAACTGACGAAGGGAACGACAAATTTACAAGATATTTGTTATGTAGGTAGCTTAGACAGAGATGCACATCATGAAGTGCAAGTTGGCAAGTTGATACCTAATTTGCATGTTTAATGAGGAAAATCTGTATTTGCAATGTTTTCTTTGATAGAACTAAAATACCTGTAATGTATGTAGTTTGTAGCAGGTGGAACATTAGCAGATAACAATTATGTAAATAAGTCCTTAATTTTCATAATTAATGGAAAATTGCCATAATTCATCTATGTGGTAAATGATTGTACAACCAACATAGTGACTAGCGTTGGAGATATGCGGTCTCTGAAGTCTTGTTGATACATGTGTTTGGGTGGTTGCCTGATGCTCAGGATTGATTTTGGGCTTCCTTGTGTTTAAAAACTGCTGGTAGCCTTTTGTGTGTTGCAGGCCTACGGGCGTTTCTGGTGCTGTATCTCCCGACCGAAACGTGTGATCGCGATGATATTTAGTACATGGGTTGGGGGTGGTTGCCTGGCACTAAGGTTTGTTTTGGGGCCGCCTGGTGTTTGAACTTGACACGGACGGACATGTTTGGGCATGGACATGCTGTGGTCTTGATTTTTTGGGGACGCATACCTTTCAATATAAGTTGAAAGCTGAACCTCTAAAGGGCTGAAGTTGAAAAATTAGAATATTTTGCAGCTAAATGTATAACAGGTGATACATTAGCACCTCAGATTTACAGATAGTAGAATAAGACACTGAACGCCACCCTGTCACCACTGTGTGCAGGGTGAATCACTGTATACACATTAGGTATATGTCCCAGCAGAAAATGTAAAAGGTGAAGCCGATGGCACAAATCCACAACTAGTAGAAAGGGTAACTGTGACCATCTCCGTCACTCCTGTATGGAATGAACCATTATATACACATTAGGGATATGTGTCAGGTGCAGGTGTAACAATAGGAAATAAAAATGAAATGGTGAGGTCACTAGAATAAGGTGTAGTTTTGGATTTCACCGTTTAACATCGGTATATATATAAGAGCAATGATGGAATGATTTGCCAAACGTCATACCATATCAACCCCATAACACACCATACGCACCATCACAATTTTCATAGGCCTCAAAGTGTTTTACTCCAGCTTGCATACATTATGACAGTGACGTTAATTCTTTAAAACAATCATGGTTATTAAATCTGAATTTACGCCGTGAATCATGTTTTGTTTTTAGCTCGAGTGTGCTTCGCCCCCATCAAAGGAACTACCTGAGAGTTTTTGTTGGAAACTTTGAATTTGGAGGACGATAACGCCGGAATCTTGTATTCCTTTGATGCATATACTTGAGTATCGACATATTTTTCATTGTATTAACCTGTCTCCAAGCAACCATTATTTTCAAATAAGAAGTCTCTAACATTGACTACAATAGAATTATTAAGTGCCTGTATCAATTATGCAAATAAGTTATTCATTAGTATAATGTACATCCCGTTTTATGTACCTTCACCCCCAATATTACTGGGTTTTTTTAGTATTTAGGAACTAAATTTAGTTTGGTTACCTGTGTGTTTCTAAAGAATGGTACTTAACCAGTGATTTTGTAGCATTTAGGAACAGTTATATTAACTTGCGCGTAGATAGTGTTCACAATGAGAAACTATTATTCACTTGTGTTTTTGTTAGTACTTTGGAAATGTTTCCTGCACAATATTATCAATAAAGAAAATACAAGTTGAAAACATTATTCCGTACTGTAATCGGTGTGACACCGGGGCAAAATCGCTGTGACACCGGTTCATGTTTTGTTCCTGCTCATATATACTATGTCTAATACCATGATATAGCAAGCTATGGTCCTATACATGTCAAAGTATTTTGAAGTTTAGAGCTCTTGTTGGCCAACTTCTCAGACCCCGCTAAACACTGTACTCATCGTTACAGTTACTGTACAATATACATTGACTTAACTTCGCACACTGACCAGGATTGTGTGAACTTATAAATTGGCCAGCTTCATATTCAGATTGAAACAACGTATGATGGATGCATTCAATCGACGCCTGTGCTTTTTTACTAACTCAGTAATATTAGAGACACAGGGCAAATAGTATTTTATGGGGGGCATCAATAAGGCAAAGTCCAAAGTGATTTTTGTCGGTGCGTAGCCAAACACTTCTAAAAGCCCTTCTAAATGCCAGGTTACGTAATCGAGTCAGCGTGGCCGAGTGCTAGTGGTTTGAGGCGCTGGACGAAGATAGCGATTTGCTTTTGCAGCCGTGGATCATGGATTCGAACCCCACTTGCTACATTTATTTTCCTTTCCTAGACAAATCTCATGTAATGTTTTTTTTTTAATAGACGAAGACCAATTAAGTACTTCGATGTTTAAAAACTCTTTTTTCATGTGGTTTTGTTTTGCATCCAGGGTTTTTCCAAAAACGCACCGGCCAGCTTTTTTCAGAAGCTTTCTTGTTTCAGAGGTTTTGGTTGACATTTTTTTTCTTTACCTGTTTACAGGACGAGATGCCTCATATCTGACATCTTACAAGGGCTGGAACTACTACAAGGTACCTGCAACTGGAGATATGACATCGAACAAGGTGAAGGCAACGTGTGAGGCAGCGGGGTACGTGACGCCGTGTTCCGGGGACAGCGCCTGTATATTTTCCTCCTCGTCGTGCTTCCAAACAGGCTTGTTGGACTGTTATAACCCCATGAAGGAAGTATCCCAGCAGCTGTGTGGTGCTAATTTTGACGGCTGTCCACAGATGTACGACGTGTACCAGTTCATGAACAACTGGCATGGTGGTGCCGCCTGTGGTGCACAGCCGATACGCCGGTGCGCCGACGGCAATGGACAGCAGGACAAGTACGCCTTCTGTGCCAAAGGTATTTTGAGAAGTTCTGCTTTTAACCTCCTTGTTTTAACTTACTACTCTTACTTAGAACGTTTTTCTTGAATGAAAAATGGAGGTATAGTTTTTGGTGTGTCTGCTGTGTGTTTGTGTTTCCGGATATTTGTGGCCACTATAACTCTAGAACCTCTGGATGGATTGTTATGATATTTCGTATGTGGTTAGGTGTTGTAAAACGAAGTTGTCAGCACTGGATTTCCAGAGCTGGATGTATAGTTTTTGGTGTGTCGGCTGTTTGTGTGTTTGTGTTTCGGAAATTTGTGGTCACCATAACAATAGAACCTCTGGGTGGATTGTTAAATTTTGAGTCTCTGGAGGATGTCACCCATACACTTTAGATAACCTGGCGTCCGGTCTATCAGCCGGATAATCTTTGGTTTATTTTTGGTTTAGCCGGGATTTCTTGGCAACAGACAGACACAGAAGGTGGGTGATCAACAAATTCCAGCTATATAATTTGATATGCTTGTCCAAACTATTATTTGGTTGTTTCTAATGAACTTGCCTCGACGAACCTAACCAGGGTTAGCCTGCTTTGATTGTTACTACAAGGTCAGAGGTCACGCCAAGATGGAGGAAATGGTTTCAGTTCTTGCTGAAAGGGATTTTGAATCCAACCTAATCCTTGCAGTAAGAAGCAAATATACAAAAGTAACGGTCTCCTCTGTCAGCACTGGAACATTAGTGCTGAAGTGGTCGTCAGCACTGGAAGTCCAGTGCTGAGCCGGTGTCAGCACTGGAAAAGCAGTGCTGAGGCAGCTTCAGCAATCGAAGCCCTTCTGTCAGCACTGGAAACCGAGTGCTGAGACTACAATCGGCACTGGATTTCTAGTGCTGAAGACGTTTCAGCTCTGGAAATCCAGTGCTGACAAATATTCCGCACTGGAAACCGAGTATAAAATGTATAAAGTTGGTGAAAAGAACTTACATTCTGCTACAAAATGTAAATCGACAACTGTATTATACAATGTTTTTTAAATGATGGTTCTTTGCCGCACAAGCAGAATGTGTCGTCCACCTGTAACAATATATTCTTTGTAAAAAAAAAACAAGCGATCTCTTTACCACACAGATAGACCAACTGTTAGTTGTCTACCGCTGACTAAAAAGACACTACTTGTTTGCCACAAAGAGAATATGTGATTTGTTGATTTAAAATTTTTGTATCAATTGACCAAAAGAAACGAAACGTGAGTGCCATTAACTGTATACACAATTAACAACATCACAAGTGTCTACTCTAGTCTAAAGCTAGTAAAAGCTAGTGCCACGCAAGATCTGCTTGGAGATTAAATAACACGCACAGATATATCTAAGTCTAAAGGAAATTCCTCGTACGGACGCATGCTACACGAATATTACGTTCAGCACTGGAACGTTCTAGTGCTTTATTAACGTCATCACTGGAAGCCCAGAGCTGAAGTTTTTACAGCACTGGTCTTCCAGTGCTGAAAAGTTCCCGAGCACTGGTAAATCCAGTGCGGAACCCGTTACTTTTGTATATCAGCACTCGGTTCCAGTGCTGACGGCGGTTTCAGCACTGGGTTACCAGTGCTGGATAACCAGTGCTGAATAACCTTTGAACTGGCTCGCCGCCTCTCCACCGCGAGTTCAGCACTGGCACCCGAGTGCTGACGGCAGTTCAGCACTGGAAAGCCAGTGCTCGAAGAAGTTCAGCACTGGAAATCCAGTGCTCGCATTGGGTTCAGCACTGGAATTCCAGTGCTGAGGGAGTTTCAGCACTCGAACATGGCCGTTCAGCACTAGAAAACCAGTGCTGACGTTTCTTCAGCACTGGAAAACCGGTGCTAAGGCCGATTCGACCCATTGATTCAGTGCTGAACCCGTTACTTTTGTATACTTGCCACTAAGAAGCACCTAGAGGCCACCAAACATGCCATCTTTATTGTACACAGGGTTTAGAGTATGATTTATTTTCTCTTTTTTGTTTCTTTTGTTAGATAGAGCAAAAATCTTGGCAATCTTGTACCGTACCCCCCTCCCACCCGGACAGTTTGTTATTTTGTTTTCAACAGCGTTTTTTTTATGTTATCCATTCCCCACCCTTATATTTGCGTGACCCAAGACCTCCAAACCATTAGCGGCGTTGGGTTTCTAGTCACTCCCAACCCGTGTCTTTCTCCAAAGTGACTGAACCGTCATTGTTGAAGTAAGGAAGGGGCAGAAGAAGCAAGGAGCCGCTCGAACTGTTTTCCAACTCATCATCATAATTTATGCAAAGTTCATAAGGACCACGTTTTGCACTAAACCTATTCCGACCAGATAGGGGAATTTTTAGGCCCTCAGCAACATTTATGTCGCATAACTCATGAACAGCTAGAGCTTTCCTTATAATTTCCACATTATTGTACCAATCTTTGCGAAAACCTAGGAGAAGGTATAAGACATGTTGACTGACAAAGTCACGGAAGGATTTTTTCTTCAGATCAAAAATGTTCAAATGGCACTTCAAAATGTACGCCTGGGGTCCAAATGGACCTCACTCGGGTGTTTGAGGGTTAACTAATCAGTTATTACCTCAATCACTGATGGCGGATGCGATTCAAATGGTCAACTGCAGTCGCACAGTGTTCTTGTGTTCAAATTCCCCCGTCCTCGTTTACTGACGTTCTGAGTTCGACAGAAATACTGAGAATGCTGTGAAATTTGAGTTAAACAGGCTATCTATGACAATGCTTATTTCCTTTAACATCTTGCTGACACTGACAATTGAAATACTGTAGTCTTATATTCCAGCACGCAAAAATATTGGCGCCCTTCGAAGTCGCCGTCAGTTTTTCAGGGACGTGCATTGTGACGCTTGTACCTTCACCCCAAAAGTGCAACACCACACTGATTCAGACACTCTCTAAGACCTCAGAGTTTTCAAAGTTTAGTTGCACCTATATCGTTCGCCCGAGAAGTTACTTTACTTACTTGTAGATATTCGCAACTTATGTCAGACACCTTTGTTGTAAGCATGCTTACTAAACGAGCAGAGAAACTTACCGATGCGTTGAATGTCGCGTCTTTGGAGTGTGGTCTCAGGCAGTGACTGTAGTACGATGAGCATTGTAAGGTTGCCTCCTTTACCATATCAGTTGAAAAAATGCAATGCCGGGTAAAGTTTCCGTCTGATCTTTCTCACAAACTCATTGGTCGTACTTTTACAAGTATAATAACCATCAAGTTACGACGTAACTTGCGTCGTAAATCTACTCCATATATTATAGACAATGCCAGGTACGTAGTACCAAGTCTTATGACATGGGAAAATGACTCCCTTTATTTAGCACTGATCATAATGATTGCATTATAAAACACTCCCCCAAAGTGTAGGATATGCAATATATCGCAATGCAGGAGAATGACGTCCCGAGCACAACTGAGCGGACCCGGAAGCGGCGCGCTCTTTTACGTTGTACTATGTTCGATACAATATTTAGTCCAGGTTCCCGTTAAGAGGTTTTATTAAGTTTTTTGGGGGTAAATTTTAGACCAAAACTGTATATTTTTGGCCCCTGTACCCTGGTATTACAACCAAGTGAGCTGATTATTGACACAGATGTGCCTTGATAATGCCCCCATATAAATTCAATAACAATTTTGGTGTACAGTAGAACAAAATTCTTATTTTTGCGATTTTTGGCCAATTTTTGACCAAGAAAGGACACTTTTGGCTCCTGTACCTTGGTATTACAACCGAATGAGCTGAAATTTAGTATAGGAGTGCCATACACATATGCGCACATGGATACATCAAACTTTAGGCATACAGTACAACAAAATTCTGAATTTTGCGACTATTTGGCTATTTTATGACCAGAAACGCACGACTTTAGCTCCTGTACCCTGGTTTTAAAACCAAATGATCTAAATTCGGGTAAAAGGGTGCACTAGATTCTAATTCAAATGACACATGTGTAATTTTAATTTTTGGCATAAACCTCTTCAAAATGATATATTTGGGGATTTTCTTGTCATTCTCCAATTTACGGGACTTGTTTTGGCCATTCTCGGCGTTCAGTGCGTTCCATATAAGGCAAACAAAGCAATACCTCCCGCCCTGGGCGACAGGTGGCAGGTGTCGGTCTGCTAATTAATTGAATTGCGCCGCCAGCCAATCAGCGAAGAGGAAGGACCACTTCGTCGCTAATTGGTATTAAAACAACTAATGACACAACACTTGCCAAACAAAGCGCGATTTTCCAAAACTAAAGGTGGTTGGTTAACATTGTCACGTGTGTATGTAGACGCAACCATGAATATTTTGGAGGATTTTGAAATTTATGTTACCCAAATAAAGGGTACTGCAAAGAATATAGGAAGATACTATGTGCATTATCTATATGTTAGCAATACGTAGCATGATAAAATATATTGTGTTCGTAATGTTTCTTCTTTCTCCTGTCCTGTGCCTGGTTTAAAATTGTAGTTTGCGAGGATTTGGAGTTCAGACAGGGTCATTTGAGCGGTACCGGACGGTACGCTTTCATTGAACGTTAGAATACATGTCTTTGTCATTGAATTTAGCAACATTCCGCATGGCAACTTCATATGAATCAATTTCGGCAGATTTGACTTTGGTAGGGTTAGTTGAGACAATCGAGAAATTGTTATTTGGCCCAAACTTTACAACAATGCATTTGATAGATATATCAATCATCTATACAGGGTACAAATTTCAAGTCAAAAAAATTACCAGCTCGGCACTTATGGCGTTACAAATTTGGGCCGAAAATTAAGTTATTTTGAAGCTTGAAACATTGTATTGTTTTGATGCTGCCCAAGAACTCAATTTTATCTCGTTGAAAATTTCACAACATTTTCTAAAAAGCCAAAATGTTGGTCTATTCAGATCTTGTTTTGTTTTGACGATACAATAGAAGGTGTTGGAGTGACAATGCCGTGAAGTATGCCGATTTCCGTGTTTTTAAGATGCGGAAATATGGCCAGAAAACTTTGTTGGCCCGTTACCATGGCAACAAGGAGTTTTGATCTAAAAGAAAGCTATTTTGAGGGGTTGTGGACCAAGTACTATCACTGTGCAAAATATGAGCCAAATCGATTTTTTTACCTTTGCCACCATTGTTTGATCCTTACAGACATTTGCTCTAAAGATTAAAAAAAAGGCCGTTTCTGTTCTGACAAAAGACCAAACAGACAAAGGCAACCTCAAGAACAATTAATAGGGAATGCATTCGTGCAATTTTAGGAATATTTTCAAAGCGATCGTAATGCTATAAAGAATGCCTCTGCCCCTGAGGCGTCGCCAAAAGTTCTGAAAAATACTGTCAAATTTACGTATCAAAACTAAACGCAAACTGACCAATTTTCCCGCGTTTTCCGCCAAGTAACATTTTCTTGATTGTCTCAATAACCATATTAAAGTCAAATCTACCGAAAATAATTGATATTGCTATGTGGAATTTTGGTAAATTGAACGACTAAGACTTGAAATCTAACGTTCAAGGCACGCGTACCGTCCGCTACCGCTCAAAGAACCCTGTCTGAACTCCAAACCCTCGCAAACTTTAATCTAAAACCAGGCAAATTATACGGGATTCGAAGGCCCCACTGATGAATATTAATTAGAATTCGCCTTCCTCATCACTGATTGCCTGGCTCATTAAATAAATCAACTCTCGCTAAAACCGAGGCCGCTGCAGGTGTGGGTCTCTGTGTGGTCACGGGAGTTCACCAATTCCCCCTCAGAAAAGTGCTGAAACTGATTATTTCTAAGTGGTTTATGCCAAATATTTTATTAGGTTCATTTCACCAAGTATCCAATGCATAGCTATACAAAATTTCAGGTCATTTGATTGTAATACTAGGTACAGGGGGCCAAAATATAACGTTTTGGTCAAAAATGACATTAAAGCATCCATAAAACCATTTTAAAGGCAGGTTTAAAACTGTCCAAAAGTATTGATCCGCTCTACCTTTGTGCCAAATTTCAGGTCATTTGGTGTAGGAACGAATGAGATAAAACGATTTAAAGATTTGACAGGAGAATGGCCACTCATCATTAGGATATCAAGTTATCTTAGCAAAAGATCCCAACGTGTTGTCATAGATGGTCATTGTTCATCACGATGGTAAAATTTGGCCCCAAAATCTCCAGACTTCTATGTGGGGATTTAGAACACGAATCATGTTCCATCTGACGTAATCGAACAGAACGCTGACGTGATCGAACAGAACGAGCGTTCTATTGGAGGTCACCCGCGGACATCCGCAGGTTGTTACAGTAAACACGCAGAAAACGCCCTCATTTGCCCGGGTGCCGTGCGTCGACAGAAAAACAAACATTTTCACAAATATAAACCGTTATTTGGCAAGATTAGTTTTGCTGCCGCTTAGTATGGACCATGTGACATGTAACAAAGCTGCTGGCGTCATTATCGGTGACCTTGGATATTACAACACTTGTTTACGGCGGTATCAATCACTTCATGTCCCTATCAGTGCGACTCGACATCGGACCAAACATGGTATTTAGATCGCTCACAAAACGCGTGCAAATCAACTCTTTTAGGACTTATATTGTCGACAACTAATATCTCCAGCTTTGTGTCTTAGGGATTTTTGAAACATGGTGGCAATTTTAAATTACTAGTCTTTGAGTGTGAAAATTTGAAAAAAAATGATGATTTTTCGACCTTATCTTGGCTGTAAAAATAGTTTTAAGTAGAATTTGAAAAATTCCTAAGACAGAAAGTTTGATCTTAATATTATTACCTATACGATATAAAAGATTTGGATTTTCAGTCAAATTTAGGACAAATCTAAATATGGTATTTATTTTTTTGGTCCACCAAACACCCTTTCTAAATCAACCAGTTAGGCACATTTTAGAAAACATTGCGACAAAACTGTGCAGCACACGTGCCCAGTAAGGTTTGACGTTTACACACTGCCAGTTTTCATTTGATATCGACGAGGCACATGCGAGGGGTTGCTTTTCTAACTACCATGATCTGTTGAAAGATGTTCCTGTTACTGTCAGGTTCCCCGGAGCGCACGCGGGGAGCCCCGGTAACCCGATACCCTACGTTCGAATGGAAACTTTGGGGCCAAATTTGACCATCGTGCATCCTGGCTCAATATTAGTGCAGGTGTTCCACATGGACCTATATTTGGGCCGACTATCATTTCTCATATATATATATCAATGATATTTTAAATGGTCTCGATCGTTTGCAACCCTACATCTTTGCTGAGGACAGTTCCCTTCTCGACATAGTTAAGAACCCTCTTGATTCCGCAGACATCCTAAATTCTGATCTGTCAAAAATTCACTTACGGGCCTGTCAGTGGCTCATGGAGTTGAACCTGATGAAAACGATTTTATTGCTTAATTATACTTCTTTTGATATGTGTTTAATATCTAGCATATCTGTGACATGTATAATCAAATATACATTAATCATGCTAATGTGATTATGTAATTGGTCAAAATAGCTGGCCGACAATATCACAATGAATACTGTAACCAGCTTATTTTCACTCAGATTTCATCACTGTTTGGAATTTTCTTACAGATCCAGTAATCCTTTTCCATGGGGTTTTAGCGTTATATGTTAAGAAATATGTATCATAAAAAATAAGGTTGATAATCCAAGATGGCGAATAGCTGAACTACAGATGACTTCACTTGATGACGTCAGTCATTGTTGACGTCGTTGCGTCGGCTTTTGACAACAAGTTAAAACACTGAAATTTTGATAAGAGACCTTTTATGTTAACATTTTGTGTGAAATATTTAGGCATTACGGGTAATCCCATTTTAGCAAAAAAATCAAGTATTGACGTTATAGTTACGTCATATATGTCATAATGAAAAAAACAAACATTTCATTAATTATAAAACGTGATGAGCACATCACTCTCTGCAAATTTGTTTACCGTACAGTAAGCCGTTTTAATTTTACGAAGGGGTGGTCGAATGAGCCACCACCCCCCACTCCCCGTCCAGGGAATGCCAAAAAAGCCCAGTCTGGATAGAGTTAAAATAGTTTGTGTAAAGTGGACAAACTGTAGAGTCACCCTATATAAATACTGATTTGAAACGATACAGGAGGTTACAGCTTATGAGATGATTGTACAAATGCTTATAAACATTTTTTTAGTACATTTGATAAGGCGGGAGAAGAGATATCGGTCGTTAGTTGCTTTTCTTTGATATGATATTGGCAAAATTCCAAATTTTGGGAAATGAGCCGTGGGTAAGTAATGAATTAAATACATAGGAAACCTTATCCGCTATCAACGGGGTGATCATTTTTAGAAATACTTGTCAATGTTATCGTAACCATGGGCCTTGTCGTTGTCACGGTTTTGAACAAACTGAAGAACTTCTTATCAGTTACTGGAACCACTCTACTCAAAAAAGTAAAAAAAGCGTGTAGATATTTTTTTCAAACGAACCACAAAACTGCAGCAAACTTCTAATACGCACACAGTGGGTCACAGTATCTATCCCCATAGCAAACATGATCGAAATCTTTCCAGAGGTTCTAAAGATATCGGTCCGTAATCACAAAGATCCCTACCAAAATCAATACCTTTTTTTCAAGCAGGTAATTATTTGATATTTGATGCGATGCGATTACAGTGACACCAAAAAAAATGTTCAAGTCTTAACTTGATGGGTACGTGAGGTGTGACAACATCGAGAGCCGCTATTACTGTGAAATTACCTCGGCATTTGGCAAAGATACCATTCCACATTTAACATTATCAAAGTTTTTCCTATTAACGTTAAAGCTGCATTTTACACAACTTTCATGCACTCCAGAAAGAAATGTAGTATATCTTTGAAATATTTGCTTTTTTTTATGTTTTACCCTAGGTGGACGATGATTTCGAGTGCGGTGAGGGTACCCGTCACCAAACGGGCCATATGCTAAATGGGAACCTGACGGTGAATTTCCTCGGCTAAGTGATGATACAAGACTGGATATTACTGACTGTTCCGGTTGTGGCAACTACTTTTCTTCGGTACAAGCTTGCTATCTATCCCACTCTCTCTGTATATATATATCTATCTCTCTCTCTCTCTCGCCCTGTCTTTTCCTCTATCTATCTATCTATCTCTATCTCTCTCACTCTTTTTGTACTGTATATAGAGTGATGCTATGAACATACAAGTGTGATCATGTGAAATTTTAAAACTTATTCCAACTCAAAAAGGGTTACTCAACAACATTTCTGTGAGCTACCTTATTTGTTTTGAAACATGTTGATACTTTTCAATGATCAATAAGCATCGCATCAAGACCGATGGGTTTTTCTTCTACTGCATGTTCTAACTCATATCATAATACCCGCTGTACACCATTGATAGTGCGTTTCTGTAACTCTAAGAATTATCAAATTACAAAATCTGATCTAACTAAAGTCATGCGATAACAAGAAGCTCTTTACCACGAATTGCATTCCTTTTTCTTCTCGGGATTGCTAAAAGCATTTGAAATGACTCTTGCTCACATGTGGCCACTGACTCCAGTCACCTTTGTTACCTTTTTTTTTACTTTTTAAATTTTAGCTATGTCTTATTTGGATACAGGTACACAATGTCCCTCTATAGACAGATAAATTTACAACATCCAGAGTGGGAGTATTCCTAAATTTTAGGAAGATAGCAAATTTGGGAAAGGTTGATCTTGTTATAGAGGTAGACGCTGTACCAACATATTTTGCATATTTTATAGTTTTTATCACCATTTATTCTGATACGAGAACACGATGTGCTTAGGGATATTTCATAGCGTTTTATTATATTACCATTTATTAAAATCCAGACACACAATGTCCTTCTGATGGCATTAGTCATACCAAGTTTACTTGGTGAAAAGAGAAACGTTCAGTTTGTGAGTTTTTATGAAATTATGTAAAAGAACCAAAAGGAAAGTCCAAAGGAAGGTTGACTTTGTCATAGATGTAGACGCTGTGCCAATAGATTTTTGCATTTTATTGCTTTTTATTACCATTTAATTAGATACAGGCACACAATGTCCTTCTGATGGCATTAGTCATACCAAGTTAACTTGGTGAAAAGTGAAACATTCAGTTTGTGAGTTTTTATGAAATCATGTAAAAGAACAAGTCCAAAGGAAGGTTGACTTTGTCATAGAAGTAGACGTTGTGCCAATAGATTTTGCATTTTTATTGCTTTTTATTACCATTTAATTAGATACAGGCACACAATGTTCTTCTGGTGGCATTAGTCATACCAAGTTTATTTGGTGAAAAGTGAGCAACATTCAGATTGTGAGTTTTTATGAAACCATGAAAGACAGCGAGTAAGTCTAAATGAATGGTGACTTTGTCATAGAGGTAGACGCTGTGCCATTTGACTTTGTCCATGTTATTACTTTTTATTACAATTTATTTCGATAGAGGCACACGATTTTCTTTTGATGGCAGAAATCATACCAACTTTACTTGGTGAAAAGTGGTCAACATTCAGATTGTAAGTTTTCCGAAATGTTTTGAAGGCATCAAGTTTTAAATAATTGTAATTCTGCCATAGAAGTAGACGCTGTGCCAATAGGTATTGCTTTTTTTTCCAATGACCTTAGTATTTTACTAAAAACCTCATGTTGAGACCAATGCCACGTGTATCATAGAAAACAGGATGTTAGTCCAACACAGCTCTACATACATGTGGCAGCGTCTACGCACAGAGGTTTTTTATCATTTAGTCCCATTTTTCGCAAGCATAAATTTACCATAGGAAACGGTAAACGAAAGTTAGACCCCAGTCTATACAGTTGAAAGCCTAACATGAAAGTAAGAACTAAAAAAAATGTTCCCTCTAGAAGGCAAAGGGAAACCTATACTCTGGACTCAGAGTTAACACGTATATGGAAGACCCAGTGCAACTTATGTGAATGCATTCATATTAAAAACAACTGTATTGCGTTCCCTTGTAAATGGTAAACTTTCTTCTGTACATAAATGACGTCAGCGGATCTCTACCATCATGTTATGATGAGATGGTTGATATGGATGTTCAAGAGCTTGTGACATGTTAAGAGCTTGAGATACAAAAATGTATGCTAACGACACATTATCCGTTATAAGGTTGGAAGAATTATTGACCTAATTTGGAAAAATACACGTTGATAACGGTAACAACTAGACGTAGACCATTGCTGTTGAAATACATTTAATCCATTCCCATCTTCAGAAGAAAAAACATGACAAAGGTTATTACTATCAAGTCTTTTGAAGACTCAAGCGGTTACCAACACTGCTATATCTGCTGTCAGTCATTGAGACTGGCGAAGTTAAGGAAGCTGAATATTTTGTTGTTTTTGCTTGCTCTAATAAAGCTTACAAATGGTTGCAGTTTGGTTCGAGTCTGTGCTTTTTTGCTTGTCAGCGAAACGGAGTGTCTGTATGTGTTAGCATGAGACAAGAATTTTAGATATACATCCAGACCCATAATGTTATAAATTGCTTACCATACTACTATAATGATATATTTATTTGCAAGATAGCTTTTGAAAATCTATTTTATCTGCATGTATTCATTCATTTATTCAAAACATTGCGAAATATCTAAAATATGACAAAAAAGTGTCGTCCAGTATATGTGAAATGATGTGTATGTGCGTGTGTGTCTCTGTGTGTCTGTGTGTGTGTATCTGTGTCTGTGTGTGTGTGTGTGTGTGTGTGTGTATGTGTGTGTCTGTGTGTGTGTGTAATAGCATGAAACATAGAAATGTCTCCAGCCCATGGAAATTGAATATCATCGCAAAGCTCGGTGACTGACTTATAAATATCTATGAGATTGATGAAGTCGCGATATAATTGACCATCCAGATAAGCACCAGTACCTACTCAGAAACTCTTCCCATCCCAAACACTGCAAGCAGGGGATTCCCTACGGTCAGTTCCTACGTCTAAGACGCATCTGCTCAAGCACACCCAGATTCAAGGAAAAGGCTGCAGAATTCCGGCAACACTTCCAGCAAAGGGGCTATGAAGAAGCCCTACTGGACGACGCCATCACGCGTGCACAAGAACGCCCCCGCGAAGACACACTGAAGGAAAAGGGGCCGACACCACCACAAGAACGTACAGTCCTGGTCACCACATACAGTCCACACCTTCCGCCACTACAAACCATCATCAGAAAATACTGGCACCTTCTGCAACTCTCCACAAGAACCAAGGACATATTCAAAGATTCACCACTGTTTGCCTATCGCCGCAACAAAAACATAAAGGATCTCCTAGTAAGAGCCCAGATCCCGAAGGAGGACAAGAACTTCCTGAAAAAATTCACTCCTTCGGGGTCCTTCCCGTGCGGAAGAAACAAGTGCTCCACTTGTACCCACATCAAGAAGATCAACTACTTCACAAGCCACCGCACGGGAGAGCGTCATCTCATCAGGAAACACATCAATTGCCAAAGCAGAAACATCGTCTATCTCATCCAATGCAAGAAATGCGGGCTACAATATGTGGGCGAGACCAAACAAACGTTGGCCAATAGACTGAACGGCCATCGATCATCCATCAACACGAAGAAGGACACTCCGGTATCAGCCCACTTCAACCTCACAGATCACAACATTGCAGACCTTGAAGTTCTTGGAATCGAAAAACTACGCTACACAGGACATGAAGACACCACAAGACAACGCCGCCTGCAACGGGAGTCCTACTGGATTCATCAACTCAGAACACTACATCCAGAGGGCCTGAACCAGGAGTCCTTAGAGATCACCAGGGTTTGAAGAGCAGCATCTCGTCGTGACCGTCACCCAATGAACACTCAATCGCCACATTAGCCGGTCACTAGCATCCTACCATCCACATGGAACGGATCCGAGACGCGACAGACTCCACCTGAGGACAACTCTACAAAGGACGGCTGGGGCCAACTCCTCTCCACACGGCAAGCTAAGACTACAGCATATTTACTATTGTCTCTTTTGTAATAGTCACAGCCATGTATGCATAGACAAGTCTTGTTTTTACCTCTGTACAAGTGCTCATAGTTAGCCGTACCGCACTCCATGTCTGTATCTCCCGCCTAACGGATGATGTCATAGAACAAAGGGCATAGGGCACTAAATGTAACCTGATTGGCCAGTAGAACAATCGTCTATGAGACGAACTACCTTATTGGTCAGGAGAACAATGGACTACGCTCAGAGCGCCCTGACCTGACTAGACATAGGCTCTGATTGGCCAAATCTAGTTAGTGCAAAACGATATGCTGTAAGCTGATTGGCCACTGAACCCAATACTCTGATTGGCCATACAGCCAGTGCAAGATGACATCCCATAAGCTGATTGGCCGGGAGAACAATGGACCACGCTCTGATTGGCCAGATCTATCCAGTGCATAACGATATCCTGTAAGCTGATTGGCCATTGAACCCTATACTCTGATTGGCCACATAGCTAGTGCAATATGACATCCTGTAATCTGATTGGCTATCTCCTGCCCTAACTGCTCAGGGCACCCTGCCCTAACTAGAGTAGAGGCTATAAAAGCCAGTGCGGTACCACTCTCTTGTCATTCTGATGAAGACTTTTGAATAAAAGGTCGAAACCGGTAAACCGTTGTGTCTCAGCCGTCATCCTTCTGACGCCTTATCGACCATAATTGACCATCCAACTAATGGTGAATATATATGATATTATGATCTAGTTCTAAAGATGACATACATTGAGCATTCTATTGATAAATTTCAGTTAAACAATAGAACTAAACGTATCTGGACTCTGATGTTTTTAAAATGATACTGTAATTGTACAAACGCAACGATATCAATAAACTTAGACAAGTATAGATTAGCACTTATTAACACATTCTACAGAGTTTTAGAGTTCAGCGGTCTGAAGTGAGACTTTTCTACTTTTCTAAGATCTACTCTGCCACACAAACATATACGCAAAATTAATATTCAAAAATTTTTCTGCCGATTTTCCATCAAAACAGTGATGACAACATGCATTAAAAGTGCAACCACTGAACATTGTATCATTCCATATCAAATTTCAATATCGTTATGTTTACATCACAAGTTTGTTCTTAAATGCACAGCTAGTAGTAGACTATGGAGGTAGGTAGTAGAGTCCATTCCTAGTCACCGGGAGGGGTTTGAAATAATAGTTTTATTAAGTTTGAACTATTCTAAGTAAAAAGAATATTTCAGCCACTAAAGTTCCAAATTGTTCAAACAATTGAAAATGAAAGTTTGAACATGTTTGAACCTATCTGGATATGTTGGAACATCGGGAAAGTAACGGTACAAATATCTCTTTATTTAGAACAATTTTGAAACATCTGTTTGTTATTGTTGGAACATGTGACCGCATGTGTTATTTTTCCGTCCATAAAAACTTTTATTGCCCCCATAAACTAGGACTTTTGTTTGGGTCATGTATTTTTAGATTTTCTTTAGTAGACACTGGTGGCTTTTTTTGTGACAGGTTGTCAGACAGACACAATTACCTGTACTTGGCAGGGTGAATTACCAAGTACAAGAAATGTTGGAACAAAAGGAAGAAAACACCTTCTTCGTAATGTGTAATTGGCTCTAGTAGTAATATGCACGCCGATTGAGGCAAAATAGATAGAAGATGGATAATGTCTGTACCCGCTTTTTTCCGCGTTTTACTAATGGAAAAAATCATGCTCCGTAAACCTTTTGGCTCTGATACAGTGTGTTCTAAAAGATTGACTCACATGTAGGCAACGTTATTATCATAAGTGAAAAGGATATTCTGTAAAGCATCTTTTTGAATTTTTACTAATGGAAAGAAACGCCGACCATTCTTCAATAGTATTGCAATTACCTCTCATCATAAAAGCTTCTTTCCGATGAATCCAAAAGCGTGGAATTATTTGCATGGCAATGTCGCCATTAATGACACTGTGTTTATCATAAGCCCTGTAGTTGTCGACAAGCACAAAACTATTGTGCATACATTGTTATGCAGCTCATACG
>NC_049992.1:20040647-20059291 GCF_000003815.2 Branchiostoma floridae | reverse complement strand
CAAAACGGCTTACTGCACGATAACAAAAAATACAGGGGGTGTTATGCTCGTTGATTTTTTATAATTCCTGAATTTTTTGTATCTTTATGACGTTATATGACGTAATTATGACGTCATAAATTGATTTTTTTTGCTAAAACCTAAATATCTTGCTTAAAAAATACCAATAAAGGCTTCTCAATCTTTAAGTGTTATAAGACTTCTGTTGTAAGAAGCTAACGCAATGATGTCAAAATGACGTCAAATGACGTCGTACAATGACGTCATCTGTAGTTTAGCTATCCGCCATCTTGGATTATCAACCTTAAATGTCTTAAGATAAATTTTTTCAACATATAACGCTAAAACCCCATACAAATGGATTAAAAACGTTCACATGAATGTTTTCTATGAGAAAATACCAAGTACTGATGAAATCCGAGTAAAAATAAGCTGGTTATTCTTTTCATCATGATATTGGCGGCCATCTTCGATTTTGGGCAATTACGTCATCTCATTAGCGTAATTTATGAATATTTAATTATAAATGTTCAACTAAGATTTAATAGACATTAAAGATATATGAAAAGAAGTTGAGTTTAGCAAGAAAATCTTAAAATCCCATTGTTTAAACCAAAATTTGTTTTATGTAAAATTTGCCCTTCACAAACCCGTTGCCATGGCAACACGAAAATTTTAAACTAACTTTTTTTAAATTTTTGCCAACAATATTCTTGGAAAATTCACCAAGTTTGGTTGTTCTACTGAAAGCCGTTCGGGGGCTATAGAACGTCAAATTTGCCGTGGGCACTTTAAAGCAAGAAAAACTGTACAGGGTCACAAAAACGGTCATTTCTAGTCTAATATGTGGATAATATAACCATGGTAACCATCGTACTCGTGGTAGTAATGTTTGTTACCGAATCTGGCGACAGGCATAAATACCTTTGTAAGTGCATGGCATGTTTCTATTGCAACCGTTAAAACCCAATATACCTCCCTGAGCAACGAATGACGTAGAGCCTTATACAGTTAAAAGTGAGTTATATCGAATAATTCATGAAAAACTTGTTGTATTTTCAAGCATGATGAGTGGAACTGATTTCAAGAAAACAAAACAGACTTCATGCACCTTAAATGTAGTAAGTACCGGATCTATAATGTGGTACTTCTCTTCACCTTTAGTGTAAAAACTTCCCGGAGTACATTTACTTTATACGTCTGTCACGTTATGAAATTAAGAATCAGTTCTTAGTGAAGACTTACTTTACGGCATACTAATAATTTTTTAATGAACCGGTCCAACAAGAAAAAGCGGCATTGAACAGGTACCCACCCATACTCCCTTCACTTCTTAACCTTTTCAGCCATGCTGATGTCGTGTTGCAGCAGAATATGATCGATAAATGTAAACAAAGATATTGTACTCTTGAAACGCTTCTGTGTACTTTTTTATGATGCTGACCTTAACCTTTTTTTCTACTTTAAAATGGTATGAAGGTTTATTCTGTTTCTCGGCTGAGTTTAACAATAATAGAAAGCTCTATGAAGACTCGCGCAGCACTGACTCCTGGTGACAACTGTGAAAACTGCAGCACAACACTCACAACAGTTAATGTAATGAAACCACCCATACCAGAACGCACTGCACTGACCACACTGTTTGCACGGAAACCCCCCTCCAATATTACCGCCCGAGATCTTTACACCCTGTATGTTCTACAAACCATGGTGTGCATCCCCGTCATAGCTTCACTTGCCTTATCACACAAACCGTCTGCTGACAAATATGCTGTCAACATAGCCTCATTCACAGACTTTTGGAACGGTGGTTTATTTTCTGGGGGAATCCATTTTTAAACATAGAATAGTATTCTCTTTGTCGGCGCACCAAAACTCCCCTTTCGGCGTAGAGTCAACATTCACTCCTCTAGAACATCGAATGTGTAGACATTGTAATCTAGATGAAATCGGAGATGAACATCATTTTGTAGAAGAATGTATTTTGTACAAGAAAGAGAGAGCTGAACTTTATTAACCCATGTTTACCTAGTAAGCAATGTCGACAAATTTATATTCCTTATGAATTGAGACAGACCTTTACTTATAAAGCATATCTGTTTCTGCATTTTCAGTATCACAAAGAAGCGATAAGAAGTGAAAGGTAGAATACGATTCTTGAGTTGGTTGACATAGTATCTTTTGTTGCGACCTGTACTTAACTAAGTGGGTATGTATGTTCGCATTATATATTCATTAACCCGTGTTAAAGGGGGGGGGGGATTCTAGACATTTTTCTAGCAGCTGAACACCACTTGTAGCGGGCCCATATTGTTCTTGTTATGAATTTTCGGGAACACCCCAAGGAATGGATCGCGTCACGATTGCGTCGCTTCGGGGTTCGACAACGCAGACGTGACCCTGCGGCACCTAGAGGTGACGCAAGCGAACCCAGAGGTAACACAAGCGAACCTAGAGGTGACACAAGCAAGCGCGACGTTTTTTTTTTTGGGGGGGGGGGGTAAAAATAACGCAAGTGGCAAAAAGCCCCAACAGTGACCCAAGAGTGACACAACAGTGACCCAAGAGTAACACAACAGCGACACAATAGTGACGCCAACATGCCTTCAACAGTATCAAGGTTATATTTTGTTTATTTGGCACCAAGTATCAAAAGTAAACATCCTTTTATTATTGAAAGCTATTTTGGATACATTTTAGATACCATTTTACAGCGGTTTTTGATTTAGTTATAACAGTGACCCAAGAGTAACACAACAGTGACACAACAGTGACGCCAACATGCCTTCAACAGTGTCAGGGTTATATTTTGTCTATTTCCTATTAAAACGTAGGAAATATCAAGATTTTTTATTTGTGAAATTTGAAAATTGTTCAATAAACCTATAAACACACACCATTACACATACTTGTTGCAAAACACATAAGCGATGGACTCAAATCTGGTATATGATTCGCGTCCATTCATTTGGGTCACTTCGTTTACTGTAAACGTCTTTCAAGGTTATCATATTGCATAAGTAACATCTTTCGAATCCCGCAGTGACGCAAGCTTGACACAAGTGTGGTGAGAGCGCACCATAAGATTCCAACATGGATGCTGTTTTATGTTCCTTATGGAGTCAGATGTTGAAAACAGACCAAGACGGAGGTCCTCGGTATTTTTCAATAATGCATCGGCATTTTTCATTTACGCCAAGAACTCCAAGTGAAGGCTGAACAGCGTAAACATGACTTGTGTACTGTGGAATCAGACGTGGAAAACAGCCAATACAGAGGTTCATGGTATTTTTCAATAATATATCGGCATTTTTCATTAATGCCAAGAACGCCAAGTGATGTCTGAACAACGTAAACTTGTGTACTGTGGGATTAGATGTGGAAACAGACCAAGACCGGGGGTGAACCAGACCTGCACCTGACAAATAAACATATCTGGAAGTAAATCCGTCTTTTTTTTTTTATTTCATCCTAACTCAACAGACAGGTGAAATGAATGTTTGGTATATTTCAATTGCAATTCTGGTTACCAAAGTTTGTAGAATACACGCTTGTTCTCTGGGCATTTTTTTATCGACTCATATCGTATAAGGACCCGTACTTTTTTTATCAGTGTCGCGGGTTCGAGGTTAGGCTCTTTTCAAACACGAGACCTATCAGAGCGAAGTCACTAAACGAAGCTATGAATGGATTTCTACGTAAATGAAGTGAAGAAATATTTTTTTAACTACCCCGAGCTCTCCAAAGGGCAAAATGTCGGAATATATGCCAAGGGACTCGAACTCAGGACCCCATGGATTTGAGCCGAACGTTAACACACTGTCGTTACGCTACGCTAAACTCTCCCATATAATTATAGTAATGTGAACCGCGTCAAGAAACAAATATAGATAACATCAGAATGTACTTCTGGCAAGGAGGCGTTTTGTTTACTAAACTGTCACCAGCCCAGGATTGATCATGTCTGCTAAACTATGTCACTAAAACATGGCTGGCGCCAACGTTTTGGTTCCAAGCATTGTACATGTCAATCATGCCTGATACGTCTGTCCGAACTTCTGCTAAACTATGTTACTAAAAAATGGCTGGCGCCAACGTTTATGTTGGTGTCAAACATTGTACATGTCAACCATGTCTGATAAGATATACGTCTGTCCGAACTTCTGCTAAACTATGTTACTAAAACATGACTGGCGGTAACGTTTAGTTTGGTGCCAAACATTGTACATGTCAATCATGCCTGATACGTCTGTCCGAACTTCTGCTAAACTATGTTACTAAAACATTACTGGCGGTAACGTTTATTTTGGTGCCAAACATTGTACATGTCAATCATGTCGAATGAGATATACGTCTGTCAGAACTTCTGCCGTTAACAAAAACACAACGGCATTAAAATGACTTCGAAGAATACGATATATCAGCCCTAAAGGAATTAAAATGTTTATATTTAGGCCTTTGTGTAAATAATAACACGGTAGTAAAGACATTTGAGAAAAGTTATAAATTGATTAATAATGATGAACGCATGAGCATAAAATTGCCATGTAGGACAGCATTTAAATTAGATAAGATGTTTACGATGTAAGAAAACGAGACTACTTGAGCAGCAAAGACTCTGAAATTCATCGTTTCAGTCGAAATCAGTCAATCTTGGCAAAAGTGCTTGCTATAGAGCTGTTGCTAGGGCAATACAAAAATTACGAAGTTTAATTAATTCATTGTTGTGTTTTTTAGTAAACCAGTTTGGTGGTACTAGCGTTAACAGATTAGAATTTTGTGGCATTTAAACCGACGCCGACGTCGAAGCCACCTCCGTCTGAATATGGCTTATCTATTTTACCCCTATCTAGACCAGGCTTTTTGGGATACCTGGGGCCGGGGTGGGGTGAGGTGGTGCTTCCTTCCGCTATTGTTTTTAATTTAGGCTCGAAAAAAAGGATCAGCTCACGTTTCAGCCGAATCTTAAAGTTTAATTAGCAAAATATTTCTTTTTTCATTGACGAAATTCCGAACACAACAGCTTAGTTTTCTTAGACGCATAGATTATGTATTTTAGACAAACATTACAGGCAAATTTTGTTAAACAGTGCACTTTACTCTTGTGCCCGAAAATATGTACAGATTTTTGTGACATTATCAGTTTCGGTGTAATAGGACAGGAATCGATGCATCGAGAAATCATCAACTATTTTACACTGAGTGTAATAGACAAGAAATATTCTAGATTACATCGATAAAAATGTGTATATGCTACTTAACATGCACCGAGAGTCGGGGTAAGGGATATTCCAAGTCATCGGCTAAGTCATAAGATAAAGTTAAATTCCTGATTTGCGTCATTTATATCAACTGCCATGGTATAACCGCCTGAAAGACGAGTTTCTATCTGGTTAAACACAATTAATAAAAGAATGAACAAACTCAACACTTTTTGCCAAATAAAAAAAGTCAAATGAAAAACAAAATCCCACCCATTGAAAAGAAATCGTCTACAAACGAAATAACAAAACTATGGATTTGTGCTCACTTGAAACAGGTCTGTCAATAAGAGAAAGTGCCCAATATGCACTAACTTTATTTAGAACAAATCCCACTATTTCTTTACAGAGTAAGCTAAATCTTCCCTTAAGCATCGAAAACCAAGGGTCAGGGAGAGAAGTTGCAACATCAGCGCATCATACAAACATGTGTACAAACTGTGATCTTACTACATGGACCTCCATGCTTCCTTAGGAAACATGCCCACATCTCGCTTATCACTGTCCTGTGTGCCTGACTGAACAGTGGGGTGCCTGATGACAGTTTCACCAAAGTTTTTGTAAATCGTAATCTTTGTAAGATTTCTCCCAGTTTTGAAGGGAACGTAATGAAAAAGTGCATGATTATATCCTATTCGGAAGGGAAATAAATTGAGTGTTTTCAAAGAAGAACATCTTCCCCTGTAGCCAGCCTGGAGTATGATGAACTCATTACCCCACCCCCTAGGGTGCCTACTGGAGACCTGAAGTTGTTGTTTACAGCTAAGAGGGCCTAACTATGGTGGTAAACTCCGTAGTATACCTTTAAAGAAGAGAAACATTTTAGAAGTTGATTGGTATACATCACAAAATGCAGTTTTAAAATGATTTAAGTACACGAGTCTGATACATAACTACATCCATAGTGTTAATATTAACGTAATTACACGGTAAAAAAGATAGTTGGACTTGTGGAGGAGGGTTGGGTCTCTTGTATTCCCATTATTGCATTACTCGACATAAAATGTATGTCACTGTATTCACCTGTTCTCAAGCAACCTATATATCTCCAATATGAAGTCTCTGTCATAAATCGACCACAAAAGAAGTATAAAATGTCTTTATTAGTTATGTAGATAAAGCATTCATCATAATATCGTACATTTTGTTATATGCAACTAGCCTATGGGTATTCCTCACCTCCAACATGACTGTTTTTCTAGCATTTAGAAACTCTGGAGTTTTACCAGTGTTTCTTAAGACTGGTACTTTATCAGTGTTTTTGTAGCATTTCGCAACAGGTATATGAACTTGCGCGTAGATAGTGTTTATAATGAGAAACTATTGTTCACTTGAATGTGTTTTTGTTAGTGCTTTGTGAATGTTTACAGCACAAGATAGAAAATAATGTGGCAAATTAAAAACATATAGCTTACTTACTCCGTACCGTAGATGGTGTTGATTTATACGTTCGCGTTAGCGCTGTCTTTTAATACCACCTCAACTGCAAAAAAAGTGTCTTTTCATTTCAATGGCTTGTTTGCACCAAACTGTATATTATCGACTTTCGAGGTACAACATCTTCAGGTAATAAGGTGCCATATAGGTACCAGGTAACACACCATATACGTAACTCCCAAGGTGAGTAATTTTTGAAAATTTTTATGTCATCCATAAAATCAAATCAACCTTACGTGACAGTTAATTCATCAAAATCAAAATTAGTTCGTATGTTTATCTTACGTCATCTTATAATGGATAGTTCCATTCGTTGTTAAGAAAAATCAAGTAAGAGACTTAATATGCATTTTTAATGGTAATACACCAACAATTAGTCTATATCGAAACGATGGTAATTTCAGTGTGCCACTTAAAGCTAAGTGAGGGTGAACATGATAAGGTATAACCATGGACAGTAAGGCCTCATTAACATCTTGCTACACTAGCAATATTTGTTCCAGAATGCTTTCATAATTAGCTAAATTATAATGATAACATTGTAGTCAATCCGATTTACATAGACAAAAGCTATACAATCTGCCCAAAGCAGTCTGTTTAAAAAGTTAATCAGAAAAAAAAAGTTTAGATATCTTAAAAACTCATGCCAGATTTGTCTGAAGGGAACATTTGGATATGCTTGGATAAAATGATAATTTAGCTATGGATTAAGATTTAAAATACAATAGCGATAACGGTAGTATGAAAATGATTATGCCATAATGGATCCCGGTTTATTCTAGGTTTACCTCATTTTTAATCAGATGGCGTTCTTTATATTACGGCTTGACTACACTATAGATCAGCGCCAGGCAAGCAGCCATCACTGGAACTGCATACACACCAGGGCGCCAGGCGCCGGAGCCCGCCCAATCCTCCATGGTAGGACCAGGGTTTACCGGAGTAGTTTCCTGTGCAGTCCTCCCGCTGCATACGTCCTCGGGAGTCACTCTGAGTCCGCGTGGTAAGGGCAGATATTCGTCAAAAAGGCGCTGAAAAAAAAACGGTAAAAATGGAAAATATTACAGTTTTCTGGAGTCAATTTGAGCTAGGTGTTCCTTGTTCTTGTTCACGACATAGTTTCATCTCTACTTTGGGAACAGTAGAGATGTTTTCACAGTCCACAATTCCCTGCTTCATTACGTTTACAGGATACAGATTTGAGAATCTAAGGATGCCTTCGCCGTATTTCATAAGATACAAACGTATTTCTATTAGATCCCAATATCTCGAAGATTGAATTGATAACTCTAATGGTACGTTGAGAATAAAAAGCTGCAATGATTCTAATGTGTTAAAGTACTTGAATATAAGAAATTGTTGCTTCCGTCTGCAAGCAGATGTTTGGCTGTTACAAAGGCCAAAGAATAAGTGACAAAATATAGCCGGATTCAAAAGCATAGAAGAAGTCCTTAGACCCCAGACCTAACCTCTACTTGAGTATGTTAATCAGTGTAATGGCTTAATAGATTATTTATTTATTGTATTGAGGCCAAGCCTAGGGAAAACGATGTGTTGCAGGTTACAATTCTTGAAAAAAGTAATTTTGGCCGAGTTGACCCGACAAAAGCATTTAAGTAAAGTAAAGCAAAAATGCAATGGGATGTTTTATATTTTATTGTAATTTCACATATGTTCATTGCACAAGCACATTGTATTGCTAAATTAAACAAAGAATAACAGTGCAAAAATGATTTTTTTTTTTAAACTAAGATTTTACATATGAAAATTTAATGCCCCTTCCAGCAAAAGAAGAAAAGGCTAGGGTGGGCGATTTTTGCTAAGGTCGGACCTGTAACCAAAAACATATGTTTTCCTAGGTTTTAGGATTCTTACAATATCAACAGCAGACTCGGGATTGGCCAGGCAGCGGGTGTGGAAGTTCCCATTCAGCAGCATATCAGAGAAGGTTTGTGCTTTCTCCTCTGTCCACGGAACAGCTTTGATGGCATCCTCGTAAGTCATACCTACCATGGCTGCTGGCGCAGTGATGTTCAGTTCCAAAGTGTCATAGTCACTATAAATGCAACATTGAGGAAGGTAATGTTGAACAGAACTGCCACAAGAAGATCAAACTTCTAAGATCACAATAGTGACTACATGCCAGGTAGAGCAACAGCAGTGACCGCATGTTATTTTAAAAGGGAAAAACCTTGAAGATTTCTGAATAAATAATTTTTTCACACATTTGCGAACCAGATGAAATTAGCATTTTCTTGAAATAATCTTCTTAATGTATTGAAGATTATGAAGTTTTGAGCATCGATGACGATAGTATTGTTAAGGTCCCATATTCAACATATTAAGTAGCCTCCTTCACAGGTCTCTCTGTAGGCATTGGGATACGTTGTAGGGGGTGGGTGGGGTACTGTGGTGGTGTCAAGACACCGGGTCGATTCGCTATTTGTAACGAGGAATACGCTGGGAAAGGTGTATACTAACGAAAAGTTTTAGTGGGCCGTATGCGTGTATCCGTTTGGTTGAGGACAGCATAACTCGAGACGCCTTGAATTGATCCAGATGAGATTTGGAAGGTGGGTAAGGGTCAGGGAAGTAAAGGTCAAGTGCGATAATGGCCCCCCGGCGGCTTCCTAAGGAACTGAAGCAATTCTATTGTTGACATCTCATGTTCTAGACATGCTGTGGTCGTGATGTTTGTGTGGTAGATAGCCCTTGGGGAAGAGAGTAAGCACTGTGAGTTTAAACCCCCTAGCGGCTTTGCAGCTGAACTGCAGACACCCGTTTCCTGTCAAACTTTGGACGAGAATTACTTGAGAACGTGTTGAAAGATCATCAAACTTATCACATATGTAAGTGAGAAAAAGAGAAATGTCAACACATATCAATTGTAGAAATAACAAAATAGTTTGCATAATTAATGAGATGATATGAACGTGTTGACAGATTATTATGATTTTTGTATACGTATGTAGATAGCCTAGGTGAATAATTACATAATGGGATATTATTTATGCAAATTAACAGCTAATTTTCATAAAGGGAAGCTTATAAATCTACTGCAGTCCATAATGGGACTTTCAAACTTGTCACATAAGTAATTGACGACAACATTTGCATAGATGATGGAGAAATATATAATAATTCCATTGTGGTAAATGATCGGAATTGCTTTATACAACAGAACGAAGCTGAGTGAGCATCATTATACACAAACCATGCAAATTAGTTTCATATTTACATAATTAATCAGGAAACAATAAAATTGCCTTCTCTGCTATAATAGGACTTATAATTTCGACTTGTGATAGAGAAGGTGGTCAACCGAGACAAATTTTGCAAATCGTGACCTTATTTGAATCAAACGGAAAAATATAAATACACTCGAAAATATTCAAACCATTTGGCGAAGGTATGAGGTCGTGGAACTCTAGTTGTGTAAAATATGTATTCTAAAACGCTTACAAGTCAGCATCCTGGATTCCAGCGAAGCCGGTCGTGGTATAGAGACTTGGTGTACTCACACAGTCAGTCAGGTTGAACTTTGGGTAGTATTGGAAACCGGCCAGGCACAATTCATCCTTTATATCGAGTCCACCCTGCACAGAGGACCAAATTTGTACTGTTCAAGGACGACCTAATGAAGAGGTCAAATTTTCATGAAGTATTTCCTGCTATTGGAGAAAGCTAAGATGCAAATCGCCTGGGTTGAATGATCTGGAAGTTTAATTAAGGATCATGTATATGTATTTTTTATGAAATCCTTTTGCGGATCAACTGATGCAATAAGCTTGAAAAAGGCAGTTAACCACTTACAAACGTAACGTGTTCCTTGTGCGTCGAATCATAGGTACATTCTATAATCAGACTGTCACCCTGGAAAAGATTTGAAAAAAAAAAGATGTTAGAGAAATCTACGACTAAGGTTTGTGTACACTATGTACTGGCTTTATAACTTTCCAAATCAAAATCGTTTTCTGGGGGGGAGGTTACATTTAGTTTTTTACAATTTCCTTATAAAATTTGTAGCATTACGTCAATTTGACACAATATTGTTACCCAGCGAGAAAAGAAGCAACTGGTAGTGGATGAAGTGAAGAGAATGATGGAAGAGAGGAAAGTAAAGGTTGTTGGTCAACACCAGCAGGGAGCCTGGATTAACTGGGAAAGCACAGTGGACAGAAAGTTAACGTGGAAAAACATGTGGGGAAAACCAGACTAGAGATTAAGTTTCCTAATAAGGGCAGCCTATGACATCCTCCTATGTCCAAGAAACCTAAGCACATGGTATTCAAAGGAAGAATCTTGTGAGTTGTGTGGGGCGAAAAAGGCCAACCTAAAGCATATCCTTTCTGCCTGCACTACCTCCTTAAAACAGGGAAGATACACCTGGCGTCACAACCAAGCTCTGAGGATCCTGGCTGCAACCTTAGAGGAGGGAAGGAGAAAGGCAAGCAGCAATGGAGTTCAGAACCAGTCCTTCATCCCTTTCGTCAAGGAAAGGCAGAAAGCGGCTCCAGCCAGCAGAAGGAGAGGTGAAGGTCTGATGAGCAAAGGAGGGTGGGAGATGACAGTCGACCTGGACAACCGTTTAGTCTTCCCAAGAACCATCTGCGAAACAACTCTGCGCCCAGCTGACATAGTGCTTTGGTCACCAAATGCAGCACAGAGAACAGTCGTCATAGTCGAGTTAACCGTCCCTTGGGAAGAAAATGTCCAGGCAGCGTTCGAGAGGAAAAAGCTCAAGTATCAAGACATAGTACAAAAGTGTGTAGAGAACAGTTGGAGGGCGTTGTTAGACCCAGTAGAGGTAGGATGCAGGGGATTCGTAGGAACATCCATCACACGCCTCTGTAGAGAACTCTCAATCAGTCACAAGCAGCTAGTGAAAGCGTTATTTGAAGAAGTGGAGCGATGCAGCTTTTGGCTGTGGGTTAAGAGGAAAGATCTGCAGTGGGGAACCAAGGAGTAGTAGTCAGAAGAGTTGCAGAAAAGCAGAGTGAAGACGTTCGCCCTGCTGTCTCCCCACCTAGAGGCCGTGTCAGATTAGGGGACGAAACGACCGATGAGAGTTGGATCTGACTGATGATTTCTGTAACTCTAGGCGGTGGAAAGTGCGACAAGTAGCAAGCCTACTAGGCAGGTGAGTTTCAGACTCATGCTGTATACGTCCAAAACCTTACAACAAGATGCATAGACAGTTTTACCTCGGTAGCCACTTGTACGGTGACGGTCGCTATACCTTTCCAGACTGAACATATGGGACCCCTGCTGTCGCAAACTCAGCATGTGTGACTAATTACTAAAGTACATACACATCGACCGAGATATACTGAGTTTAGAAATGTTTAAACTTACAGGGTAGACGGTAATTTCTTTCTTCAGCATCCTGGTGAGCTGCATGTCATAGTCATAGTTGTCTTCTCGCGCGATCTCGGTTTCCGTGCCATTATGGATCACCCGGGCGCTTATCTTCACCCCCAGCGGTCGGGTGGCAAGGTTTACGCCGACGATGTGTATGGGCTGTCCGAGCTCCTCGAGGAACTGAAACCAAACGTATCCTAGTAATATTTAGAGACTTACATAAGCAATGAAACATTGTTTCGCAAACAAGACTTAATAAATAAATTTTTATTGCAAATTCATGCCCGAGTGCAAATTGCAGACAAAGTCAAGTAGTGTTATACATAATCGTATACTTAACAGAGAAGTTAATGGGAACTATAGGTAAATCAAACGAGAAATAACGTCTGATCTAAACGTAATTCTACTTAAGCTATTTGATGGGTTTGATTTCTTTTCCGTATGCAGTGGGAGATGATTTGTCCAACAGTTTCATTTATAATGGGGTTGGACGAAGTAAAAGAAGACTATTTATTGTTGGTCGGTAAGGTGAGAATAGCTTGGGAAAGATTTGCAGGTTTTCAGGAAAAGTTTGTTTCTTTCGGAATAATATAGTGACATTTTCTTGATAATACAGTGACACTGGTTTTAACATTGACAATCTTCAATGTAATAAGATGGGGATTTCAATAACAACGTAAAACTAATTATACTAGGGCACATCCTCACTTATCGCTACCAAAACTATCATATATAAAACGGATTGGAATGCGAAAGTTTACTTTTATTTATTGATGGAAACCAAACGCCCAAGGCATCGATGGCGGTCCCAGATAACACTTTTTCAAAGGTTGTGACATTAATTGTTAGCAGTGGAAAGGCATTCATATAGCCTAACAAAGCAAGCTTCCATTGCCTGCAGCTAGTTCATATTGCATACCAGACGGCAATGGCATTAATAGCCAACCTTACTCTCTCTCCCACTCTCTCTTTCAAGCAATGTTTGAGATTTTCGTTGGAAGTTAACATAATCTATTTTTTCAAATAAGGTGAAAATCAATGCAAACTTATGCCATCGATGAAATTGATATGATGTGGCATTTTATATACCATATCATTTCGATTTGACACTCTCTACAACAAAAATCCATGATGCACAGAGGAAGAGATGTACGCTACATCACTATCAACGGTTGTTGACCACCCTACAAGATTCATAAATGAAAAAAACAAAAACAATTAGGAATCTCCTTTATTGTCTTTTCTTTGACACTTAGATCCTTCTTAATATTTAAATTTTCCATGGCGCAAAGAAGCAAATAAGTACTACCTACCGCGCTTAGGCATCTTGAATTGCAAAATCCCGCTGACACGAACGCCTCAGCGTGAGGAGGAACAACGTGGTATTTGTTCACCGCCACTCCAACGAGCAGGACACCCATATCGTTATCCCTCAGCTCGGGCGTGTATGTCAGCCTCAGCCCCGAACTGTCATGTATACCTATATATGAAACGGCAGGCGGATAGATTTCAACTGGGGCGGGCCGACTACTCTTCACAGCGAGGAGCTTACAATAGGTGGGGCTAAATCGCTTGGGTCTGGAGCTGCTAAGCTGCTCTGGCGTTATGTAACATGAACGTTAGCGCAGGCCTCAAAAGCCCCCGTCTGAATAGGGTTAGGCCACAGCAAGTAAATTTTATGGATGAAATCTTCTGCAGACTGCAAAAATAGTGCGAAAGGGCAAAAAAAACAAGATGAATTAAAGGGACAAAACATGCTATCTGAGCCAACAAGGCATTCATTTCTGTATTCAAGACATGTGCTGGTTTGGTAAAAGTGACACTAGCGTGGGAGACTGGCATCACCAACAAAGTGGGTAACTACACTAATGGCCTCCATATTGGTGTCTCTTTTACAACAATCCCATAAACAACATATTTGCTCTTTTCGGTACCTTTTTCTTGTTTGTTTATTTATTCGCAAAACAAAATATATAAAACAATACAGAAAAGAATTCATAAAAAACAGGTGCAGGAGGAGGGAAAAACCGTAAACACTTATACTATACCTCCTCATCTAATCTTAACAAATGTAGGGTAGTCGGTAAAGAACAAAGAAGAGTAACTCATAGGATGAGATAATGATACAAAAGGATAATCAAATAATAATAATCTAAATTGAGATAAGATAATAACTGACAATATGAGACTACTATAGGGGGCTAGGATGGTTTATGAGATGGGTTTTAGGGGACTTTTAAAAGTAGGAAATTTTTTTTTGGTTCATTTGTCTGAAGGCTGTTTCATATTGTGACACATGTGTATTTTACGGAGGACTGCGCTAATGATGTGCGGAAGAGTTGATTAAAGCCCCGGTCACAAGAATCGTACGATTGACTGCGATGGTGGTTTTATGCGCGGCATAAGCGCAGTACGTCGTAAGTCGGGGAAGAATCGGAAGCAATGGTTAAAATATATGAAGCCGTGGTCACAAGGATCGTAGTGCATCGTACGATGAGGTCATAAGAGCGTACCTGCGTCAATCGCAGAGAAATCATAGTAAATCGGGGAGCCTCCTATGACGAGAATAGAGCTGAAATGGATTTTGAACATGTTCAAAATTTCGCTATCGTCGTAAGATTTTATTTGCCCCCAAAGCAGACTTCATTACGGCAATTTTTGTCTACTGATGAGGTTTTAGATTTATGAATTTTTAGCATGTTGTGATGGTTTCAGTTTTCCCTGATATTGTCGATATTGACGAAAAGGGAAAATATATCAGTCGCAACTGCCACAGTCGCAACCAGAGAACAGCGCGCCCCGCACAGGTGATGCAGACAATTGTTTGATCGCTTCATGCACGTGAGTTTATAATTAGATCAAATCTCAGCTCTCGTCGGTCTTGGGTCAGTTTACCATAATCGTAATAACCATGGGGACAACTCAAACATAAAGGCAGGCTCTATGAGTCGGAAATATATATGATATAATGCTTATGATGTGATTTTTGTATGATGGCATCTTTTTGTTGATAGCATATCATGATACGATCTTCGAAAGAGCCTGACACGTAGAGCCGGCAAGCAGGCCGAGACAACCATACCAGTACTCACGCTTGATTTGAACTTTTGCTTGTAATACTCTTGTTGTCATGGTCTTTTTAAATTCATTTTTACAGTTAAAGATATTATAGGAAGGTATTCAGCAGCTATGTCCACATTTTGTTGGTTAAAGAAGCACAAAAACGGTCAGACGGCTATACAGAAGAGACACAAGTGAAAAATCGTACGACGCTGGAAAAATTTTGAACATCATCCGATGCTCTGTGATGGCTGATTTTGCTTGCGATTTAGCTGCGATCCACTGTGATCATCGTGCGATAGGCGTAATATGCCATCGCAAGGACGTCGTACGATTCTTGTGACCGGGGCTTATGTAGTTGATTTCTTTACCTGGCATGATAGTTGTGTACACGTGAATTAGGGTTAAGAAAATTTTCAAATAGATCGAGGAGTTTGTCGGAAAGGAAGTTAAACGTGAATATACTAATTTACAACTTAATGATATCATGCATGATTAATGGTCTTGATTCTAGAAATAAAGGAGCTGTATGTGAGAGAAAATCATAGGTAGTGGCTATTTGCGTGGATTTCTTTTGCAGGGTTATAAGAGGGTGTATGGTTGTTTTTTATTTACTTTATCGTCATATTGACCACCGCTGCAGAAGGAAAGAAATTCTTGTGTTTTTTTTCTGAAATCAGGCGAAAAGTAATGCGCGCGCTCATGTCATCCAAAAAATTTACTTGCTGTGGCCTTAACGTGCTCGAGGAGTGGATCTCCTCAAACACGAGACTCATGTGTTAGACAATGTGCCATCAACACAGAAGAAGAACCACTGGATACATCCTGTCGGACAGGAGTGCCACAAGTTCTTAATACGAGGGGAGTTCAAGAAGTAATCCACCTGACCCATTTCCCAAAGGAGGAGAGTAATGAAACTTGGTGCAGTTATTAGTCTTTCTCTTCATAGGAATCACCAAGAGTTATGCATTTCTACCATCGTTTGATGCAGCTCTGTACACCGTTTTTGTAGGACGCCCCAGGTTGGTCATGCAACAGATGCCTCATCAATGGCAGAAGAGGGACGACCAGGTCTGGGAGCTGTTTCCACAGACTTCCGGCCATGTTTGAATTCACAATGCCAGCGTTTTACAAGGTCATATGATGGGGAATCATCACCATAAGTTTCTTTTATTTCATCAAAAGTCTCATTTGGTATGCGTCCTTTCAAATACAAAAACCGGATCACTGCGCGACACTCAACTGGCTCCATTTCACACCTGGTCCATTTCACACCTGACTTAGTTCAAACACCTTTAAATCAAAAACCAAAATTAGTTCAGAGCTGTTTTTTGCAACATAACCTATAGAGATATGAATCATTACATATGCAAAATGTCATCTAGATCAGACAACTGGAAGTGGGTCAGCTGGATTACTTCTTGAACGCCCCTCGTATGACGTTCTTTGGAGGTAGACGTAAAATCTAACATAGCATATGAGCCTGTAAAGTAAATAAGGGACATCTCAATATACAAGAACAATATCGTTATGTCTTTAAATTAAGAGTTATTACCTCCATGAAAAATGGAGGTATAGTTTTTTGGTGTGTCTGTGTGTCTTCCTGTCTGCCTGTCTGTCTGTATTTCCGCATATTTGTAGTCAGTATTATACTCTAGAACCTCAGGATGGATTGTAATGATTTTTTGGTATGTGTAACAATCTGAAATACATGTGACATGTGCAATTTGTGGCAGGAGGAAGATTAGCAGATGACAATTATGCCAATAATTCCCTAAATGAATAAACAATATGAAAGTCCACACCGGTAATTATTCTCGGTAAAAGTAGAAAGGATTGAATTGTAACCATTGTGACCTGTGTTAGTTATTAGTTAAAGGTGTACATAACTTTACATGAATTATGCAAATGTTTAGGTAATTTGCATAATCAGAATATTTCAAAATCGTATGGGGTCTCTGAAATCTTGTATTCGGCTGTTCTGATCGAGATTTTATGTTAGGTGTCACTCTTCTACAACTGCACTCCCTATATATTGATTTGAGAACATGACGGCTACCCCACGCCATTTTGATAACAAAGGACGGCATATAATTTGGTTGCCATCCTTTTTTTAGAAAGCGATGTAGCTTTAAAAAGCGATGAGGGGTTTTAAAAAGCAATATGCTTCCTAGAAATTGTTGCAAACGTGGACGGAAACCGGCTAGATTGGGTACAATAAACGTGTGAGAGGTGACCTGGAGCTGCAAACTTTAAATAAGCCAAACATTTTCTACCCTCTGACCTGATGCCAGCTGAGGGTTGTCGTAGTGCATCTCCATGATCACATAACCGCTATCCTCGTCATCACCGATGGGGTAGCCAACGTGGTCTGGAGTGAGGACGGTCTGTCAGAAAAAAAAGTGCACAACATCAGCACATTTTGCAATCAGCCTTGATAGGCAAAACATCGGAGTGCATCTATTCGGTTCTACACGATGGTAAAAAAATCCTGCAAAAGCCTGACGCGGCCAAGCTGAATATAATGTGTCTGGCAGAACTGACAGAACTTCATTTTGAAAACTTATTTGAGTTCCTATAAGACAGACACGTCTTGTCATGTGTTCTTGTAAACAATTTGCCTTCGTTTGGTTTTCGTTTTGTCTCTCATTATTGCCTAAAATATACACGATGATTGGATTCTCTATGCTTATATGTAATGCAGGGGGCAAAGCTAAGGGTACAACCTGTCGTACTACAAAAAGTCCGTACATTTTGTTGAGAGCGCAAGGTGTTTTCTAAAAAAAGGAGTTGGGGAAGGAATGGAAGAGCAGGGATGCTGTACGTCTCAACGCACGTCACTCGCACGATTGTGCAAGGTATAAGTTTGTGGTCTGCACGCATGGATGTGAGCCGGTTCCGTGTATCGTTCGTTGCGCAAGTGGTAAGTGAGTTGAACGTACGATCTCTGTGTGATTGCCACGTAACATTACTCAGGCCCTGCTTACACGTGCTGCGCAATTCCACAGCACAATAGCAGAGAAAGTTCGACGTGCACGTAGAATTCTACGACGTGTCTGCGTACTCCAAAATCCGCTGTATTCCGTACGTTTTCGTAGGGAGGCGGTACTTACCACTTACGGATCCCAAAAGACTGCCCACGTTTTGGCACGTAGACAACACGCAGATGCACGTAAAGCTATGTGCACAACCGGCAGTACGTGCAATTTGTCCGTACGTTTTTTTATGGGGGGAGGCCACGTCCGCCACGTATTCTGAAAACGTGAAGAACGACTGGTAAGACGTAGTAACTGATTTCCAAGGGAGCCCTGTATATACATGTTCGCACATGTTCGCACAACGACGGGTAATACCGCCCCTTACGGAGTGACACACCCACTGCGAACCTCGAAATGCGTCAAATGGACAATACTGCATCATTTTAAATTGGTTTTGCGTCTTTTGAAAAAGACGCAGCTTAACTGCTTCATTTTTAATTGGTTTTGCGTCTTTTGAAAAAGACGCAGCTAAACTGCTTCATTCTAG